>NC_142797.1:44332269-44527269 GCF_049724085.1 Artemia sp. Qi Xiang Cuo | reverse complement strand
TTTCGAGTTTAGATAACTGCAAATCAGTTCCGCAATATGGGTTATAATAGTCAAATTAATTGACAAGGTCTAAGAATAAGATTAATTAAATCATGCATTATCCTGCTAAATTAAGGGTAATTAACTTAAACATAATCCGTTAACTAAATTTTATTATAGTAGTGACCGCCCTTTGGATTTAAGTACGCCCATAATCGCTACTCTTTTCTCCCTTAATGATTTGAGATCACGAAGAAGTTTAACGGTGATTCCCTCGAGACGCAGGTGCTATTAATTTTCTTCAAGATGCAGGTGTTTGTTACGTAGTAGGAGTAGCGTGACTTGTTAAATTTATTGAGGGTGACGTGATCTTTCGTAAATAGTTGGATGTTACGATTTTCTTCAGTATTATTTGTCTTCGGGAAAATGAACATCTACATCGTTTTTTTTAAAAGTGAATATGAAATATTCTAAGAAAGCCTATGTACATGATAGCACGGTAGTAGCCTAGCATTGAAAGCTGAAAAAGATAAATATTTGAATAAACAACAAGTGCTAATGGTAACACAATTGAATGTGTATACATCCATTGTCATGACAGTAAGGAGTTAAATTTCTTTGGAATACCGGGAAAATTCAAGTGTTATAGAGGTGAATATTTGCGAAGGTAACATCACCAGAGAAGTTAGTGTAAAGTATTTAACATCAATTCGAGAATCTTTTCCGGGTATCTCATTTCTTAGTCATTTGGGCATTTATGTGTCAACGATAGCGGTCCAGGGGGGGGGGGCTCTTGGGACTAAAGCGAGTCGTGGGAAAGGGGTCGGTCCCAGGCCTGGAACTTCCGTTCCAGGAAAGTTATATTCTTGGTTCATTTCTAAAGGCAGTCCATCTTTCGCCTTCGTCGTAGCTAGTTGTTCTTGTGCTACCTTATTTTCTCTATGTGTATTCTCACGTTATTTAATAAGGACCATGTACCAACATTTATGGTCTATCTTTGGAATTTATGTAAATCATTACATCTGCCAATATAAAAAGGCATACAAGTAAAGAACTAAATAGAGGTTTGCAGAGTGGTGACAGCAGAGGTTTACAGAGTGGTGGCAAGCGGTTAAAACTAGTGGAGCATATATCACTAGTGGACAGCTTCCAAGTGACATTTGAGTGACCGTTATAAGTACTTACGACATCTTACGCTAAATACTGGCAACATATTAAAGAGCTATTTCGCCCGCTACCAAAATTGCTTGTGATATTGAGCCGCAAATACTGCAAAAACTGATAAATAAGACATCGAAACGTTACGAGCTATTGAACTTTCTTCTATTCAAAGTGCCTTCTTGAAAAACACTCGTTTAAATGAACATTTTGAAATAGGCTGTTATGCAATGCCTAGCATGGATTTCCTCGCGATAGCTTCTACCTACTAATTCAAATTTCTACAACTGAGAGTCTCCGGTTGATTTCTACCTCCACTTAGCCATTCTACGTTTGGTGTGTTTTTTGCCTGATTTTTTACAGTCGACGTGTGATATATATTTGACAGTTTGCAATCAAAATTTAACATTTGTAATTCGATAATCAAAAATTAATTCTCAATTGTGACTACATTTGACGCTAGTGATTTGATTGAGTACAACTGCAACCGGATTTGGAACAGACTAACGTTCGCAAGTGATTTACCACGGTTAAACAACCCAGTAAATTTTATTAGACCCTTGTTGTCAGTAGTGGAGTTTATGGCCCAAAATCTGGCGTCCGTAATTAAATAAAAAAAAATGGTTTTTAAAACCAACATTTAAATTTTAGAGTAATTGCTTTTTCAAATTTTGATATCAATATGTCAGTTATTATTTCTATATTTGATCCGGCGGAAT
Organism: Artemia sp. Qi Xiang Cuo; assembly: GCF_049724085.1. NCBI lineage: Eukaryota > Metazoa > Arthropoda > Branchiopoda > Anostraca > Artemiidae > Artemia > Artemia sp. Qi Xiang Cuo. The sequence continues at coordinate 44,525,413 of NC_142797.1, read as the reverse complement.
CTGGATATAACAAAAAGGTTGCTTTTGATTTTGTAAAATAGTGGAGGGGAAATGGCATATTTCCATTTCTTTTATATGACTCCCCTCGATTATATATTTGTCAAGTTTAAAACGTGGATTACTTGTAGCATATGCCCCAGGCAAAATAGTAGGCAAAATGGTCGCAGAGTTTGTAGGCGTGGCTCAATTTAACTATTAAAGGGCATATCTATTCTATAGAAGGATGCAAAAATTAGGAAGGTCATGTAGGATGTCCTTAGAAGCCAGGGATGATGGTGTAGTCCTTGGAAGATTTGCTCTTAATTTATTCAAGGAGGGGATCAGACCGTCCTACGAACAGTATTTGTTAGAGAATAGTGCAGAATTTTTTTTTTGTTTAGGTGATGTGTACAAGGTTGCAAAGTAATATGAACAGATAGAACAGATAGTGGGGAAAGGAGACACGTCTTCTTTTTCCGATGAATTTTTTCTGCGCTGACGAGGGTGAAATTTGGACTCAATGATAATGAGAAGGCACTGCGAGATGGTACTGATTCCTCGCAGGGTGGTTTGGCTACCCAGGAAAAGGGAGCTGGTTTTTAGGTCCCGTGGGATGGTACTGATGCCTCACGGGATGGTTTTTTTTGTTGCACTGCGAGATGTTACTGATGCCTCGCAGGGCGGTTTGGCTACCCAGGAAAAGGGAGCTGGTTTTGAGGTCCCGTGGGTTGGTACTGAAGCCTCAAGGGATGATTTTTTTTGTTGCACAGCGAGATGTTACTGATTCCTCGCAGGGCAGTTTGGCTACCCAGGAAAAGGGAGCTGGCTTTGAGGTCCCGTGGGACGGTACTGATGCCTCACGGGATGTTTTTTTTTGTTGCACTGCGAGATGTTACTGATGCCTCGCATGGCGGTTTGGCTACCCAGGAAAAGGGAGCTGGTTTTGAGGTCCCGTGGGATGGTACTGCTGCCTCCCGGGATGTTTTTGTGTTGCACAATGAGAGGGGACTGATGCCTAGCAGGGCGGTTTGGCTACCCAGGAAATGGGAGCTGGTTTTAAGGTCCCGTGGGATAGTACTGATGAGTCTCGCGATGTTTTTTTTGTTTCACAGCTAGATGGTACTGATGCTTCACAGGGCGGTTTGGCTACCCATGAAAAGGGAGCCGGTTTTGAGGTCCCGAGGGATGAAAAAAAAGGTGGAAAGGGGGCTGGTTTTGAGGTCCAGTGGGATGAGGTTGATGCCTCACGGGATGGTTTTAATGCTTAGTGCTAATAGTTATGTAGAGATATCAACAGTAGTACTGCCATTTGTCGAACCACAAGTTAGTAGAGCAAAACCAAATAGGTCAAATTCGAGGTGTTCAGCAGCAATAAAACCCCGAGGATTTTATTGGGAATAATATCTTAACGTCATTGCAGCATGGTATGATTTTTAAAGTTTCTGCAATTTCTTTTATTTCTCACTGGTATTTTCAGGATTAATTAAGTAGTCCCGGTCATTCCTTTTTAACTAATTCAAGGTTTATGCATAACACCAGATTTCTTTGTTCTCATCAAAGTCAGGGGGTGGGGACCAAGTCTATTCTAAAGTATAGAAAGAAAAATAAAGTGTTAAAGTATCCAGTTTTCAACTACTGTCGTTAGTGTGGTTCGTTTACACTATGTAAGTTTTTACTTATGCAAGTATTGTGTAGTGTTTTTATTATGTAATTGTTTACTAGTTCATGCTGTAGAATGTTAGTAGGCGAGAAGTGAATAATTTGGGAAGGGAATGTTTTGAATTCAATAAAAGTTTGGGGGTTTAATAAGAAGGGGATAAGCCAAACTTGGGAAATTTAACTAAAAACAGGGGGGAAAATCTGTAAAGTATTTAACATCAATTCGAGAAGCTTTTCCGGGTATCTCATTTCTTAGTTATTTGGGCATTTATGTGTCAACGATAGCAGTCCAGGGGGGCCTCTTGTGACTAAAGCTAGTCGTGGGAAAGGGGTCGTTCCCAGGCCTGGAACTTCCGTTCCAGGAAAGTTATATTCTTGGTTCATTTCTAAAGGCAGTCCATCTTTTGCCTTCGTCGTAGCTTGTTGTTCTTGTGCTACTATATTTTCTCTATGTGTATTCTCATGTTATTTAATAAAGACCATGTACCAACATTTATGGTCTATCTTTGTAATTTATGTAAATCATTACATCTGCCAATATAAAAAGGCATACAAGTAAAGAACTAAATAGAGGTTTACAGAGTGGTGACAGCAGAGGTTTACATTAGTGTTGAAAGAGAATGCAAACATAAAACTTTTATTTGATGACGAAGGGCAACTAGTTGCTACTGCTGCTGGTAACATGGTACCACTTGATAAACATTATCACCAGCCTCCCACTATTATCGCTCAACTAAAGGTAAAAAGATGAAAAGTATACTCATCTACCAACGTCATGCAACATATCTTCTCTAGCTGCTGTAACTGCAATCTATGGAAAAATAATGTGGATACAGACAGTGAAACCGTAAGTAAAATAAGAAGGGCACTAGCGGATATTATGAGCAAGGCAATTAAAGATGAATTTAAGAAAAACAAACCCCATGCAAACGTACTAGTGCCAATGATAGTTTACCCACGGATACATTCATTAAGCCAAGAACCACTATGTAAGAATTTTTTTTTTTTCTCGTTAGGTATTATAGTTAGTTAACGCTCCTATCTGTAAGGTGCCAATAGTGACCAGCTTATTCGAGTACCCGGACTATAAGATAGTGAAGAGAAGGTAGAGAGAATAATCTTATTTGTTAGTTTGTAATTGGTAGTGAGAGTGTCAGGATTAAAAATTAATAAAGTGGACAGACAGAAAATTATAGGAAAGCTTATTGCTTTGGAGAAATGGTTAAATATAGATGACAATTTTCAAAGATTGTCAGTGCAGAAGAGAATCTTCCCTAAGAAAATCATTGATGTTATAATAAAAAATTAGTATCTGGCTTTGGACTATTGTCTGATACTTATATGTCGTAGTCCCAGGGCATTTAGTTAATTTATTGAGATACTAATCGAAAGAAAACAAAAAGGTATTGCGCATCTGTTTGAAGATTACCCAGAGTTTCAGCTAATTCTCCCATTTCTCTAGTGACCCAAAAAGCGATCAGCACAAGTGACTAGCAAAGAACATTCATTGTATAAATCGTGAGTCGGTCTCTCACGATTATATTCACGTAATAGAGGTGAATATGCGAGGGTAACCTCACCAGAAAACTTAGTTTTGAAAGAGAAAGCAAACATAAAACTTTTAGTTGATGAATAAGGGCAACTACTTGCTACTGCTGCTGATAACATGGTACCACATGATAAATATTATCACCAACCTCCCACTATAACCATTCAACGATAGGTAAAAGATGAAAAGTATGCTCTTCTACCAATGTCATGCAACATATCTTCTCTAGGTGCCGAAACTGCAATCTATGGAAAAATAATGGGGAAACAGACAGTGAAACCGTAAGTAAAATAAGAAGGGCACTAGCGGATATTTTGAGCAAAGAAATTAAAGATAAATTTAAGAAAAACAAACCCCATGAAAATATACTAGTGCCAATGATAGTTTTCCACGGATACATTCATTGAGCCATGAAGCACTATGTAAGAAAAATTGTTTTTTTCTCGTTAGGTATTATAGTTAGTTAATGCTCCTATCTCTAAGGGGCCAATAGTGACCAGCTTGATCGAGTACCCGGACTATAAGATAGTGACGAGAAGGTAGAGAGAATTATCATTTTTGTTAGTCTGTAATCGGTAGTGAGAGTGTCAGGATTAAAAATTAATAAAGTGGACAGACAGAAAATTATAGGAAATCTTGTTGCTTTGGAGAAATGGTTAAATATAGATGATAATTTTCAAAGATTGTCAGTGCAGAAGAGAATCTTCACTAAGAGAATGATTGATGTTATAATAAAAAATTAGTCTCTGGCTTTGGAATATTGTCTGAGTCTTATACGTCGTGGTCCCAGGGCATTTAGTTAATTTATTGACATACTAATCGAAAGAAAACAAAAAAGGTATCGCGCATCTATTTGAAGATTACCCAGAGTTTCAGTTAATTCTCCCATTTCTCTAGTGACCAGATAAGCGATCAGCACAAGTGACTAGTGGTAGCAAAGAACATTCATTTTATAAATCGTGAGTCGGTTTCTTTTTGGAAGTGAGACAATCAACATTGAAAAAATGTTTTACACGTATCCATTATCTTTTTATACATTGGGCAGCTGGCCGTCACATGAGAATTGTACTTTTGTTGATGACTATAACGAAAAGTGTACATTATGCAATCTATACAAATTGGATAGAGGATATGCTGTACATATTATGGATTGTAATTCGTGTCTTGAAGAGCTTTTTGACTCTCAACCTAGAAGTTTTCTATGCTCCAATTGTCACTATGATAAATGTGATCAATGGGAAGACACTTATCCTGGCATGATTGCAAAAAACCCTAAACGTGATTTCAGTTTATTTTTAAGAGACTGGTATCGTCGTAGTTTTAAATTGTTTTGGGAGGAAATATGGTCTACGCTTCAATTGCTAGAATAATGAGAAGCTTATTCTGGTTTTTATGACATCGCACTGAAGATACTGGCTACTATGAATATAAACCTACTGATTTTAATTTGGCTGTTACAGAATGTCATACTTCATATGAGAATATCTTGTGTGACATTGATTCAAATAAGCAAATTTAATGAACCACAATAATTATGAATCACAATAGTAGCAAATTAAACATGAATCCCATTATTATTATTGACTTTACAAGGAGATATAATAAAAATGAAGTTACATTATATTGTAGAAAATGTCAGCCTGACCTTACATGTCAAGACGAATACAAGTTGAATCCAGACGAGCTGCCGTCATTTATCACTACCGATGGTTACCTATACGAGGAAGAAGAAATCTATAGGACATAGACTTTTCATTGTACATACAAGTTTTATTAATAAACAAATTCACAAAACATTTTTAAAGCTTTTCACTCTTAGGCACTGAAATTTTTATTATACCAGTAGGAAAGAGTATTTTCTTCTAGAAAGTCGTTCAATCGAGGATTGTCTACATAAGTCCTGAGAAATTCACTGTAAGTATATCCGCGACATCGAACAATAAAAAATAATAGTGCACGAGAACCACAACTTTTGGTTCATAAATCTTGCCCTCACTTCCGATTTTGAATAATAGATTTTCCACTTTGCTAAAAAAAATTTGTGATGTGAGGCGTTTAGAATGTAGGTAGACAAAGGGAGTCAACAAATTCAATATTATTCGCTGTTTGAAAAATGCACCAACAATGTCCTGTCTTTACAGTTGATGGATTACTATTGACACTGGTAAGGGTACTGTTAACTCTATGAATATAATCGAGGAAATTCGAAGGTATGCAATAGGATTTTCATTTGGGCATTTAGGGATCCAAAATGAGTAAATTGATTATTCTATTCGTGTTCATGGTGCCAAGTCTAATAGAACCCTGCCATTAGGGGTAAATTCCCAATAGGTTTCTAATTGATTTAGCGAGATTAATTCTATGCTCTCCTTCAATGGTTTGGCAAAGGTACAGTCTAAACGTACTTTGTCCGTTCGGGCACCACGCATATCTTGAGTACCGAAAAAATCCAATACAATGATACTATGAGTTTTTTCAAACATTTCATCGGTTATACCATTTTCAAATAGTTGTAAATCACCATCTAGGGATTGCATCGCCGATTCATATAGGATTCTGAAGGATTTATCAAAGGATAAATTGTAGATTGGAATTTCATTTACTTTACATACAAGAGATGAAATTACAAACATTTTCAAATTTATGTGGAGAATTTGTCCATGATCCTATGGCACTAGCACTTTTTAAAGAAGCAAAAGCGAGTTTTGAAGGAATTTCTCCATTGATAAATGACGAATCATTGTAGGTACCTGTTGCCGTAGTAGTATGTCGTTGATTGGTGATTGTATGAGGAACGAGCAGTTTGATATTATTTCCACTAGCTCTTAATTTCTCAATTCCCAAAGCAACAGAACTCATAACTTGTTGTTTTCGTACATGTAGTATTGCCGAGGTGAGAAAGACTGTTGTATCAGGTGCATTGCCAAGTACTTTTATCAAAATAAAATTTCATGCAGAAACTTATAGCTTTATATCAATCTTAACACTGGGAGACATTCATTGAGGTATATTAAACATGTCATAATATATTTTCCCAACCAAGAGTAAATCTTTAGTTGTAGCAACTCTAAATATATTGCTAGTGTCGGTTTCTGTTTTATATTCATATTAAATAGCCGAACCTCCCAATAGCTTATAGTACACTGGAGTCATCAACATGAATTGTATATAACTTGCATAGTTTGAAAGACTGTTGCTTGTGCTCACCAACTTTCCATTTATGTAGACACTTATTTGTCTAAAAAAAATTCAGTAGTAGACAATTTTCGTAGGATAAGCCTTCGTCTGCACTTGGCTTTTCATTGCTAGATTTTTGACAATCACATGTAAATCTATAAATGTGGAAATCAAATCTACGGAATAGTCTTCACTGGAATAAATTTGAAAATGTACGTTTTCAGAGAGCGGTTGTTGCGGGTAAAATTGCTCATATTAACCATGCTTTAGACTCATATTGACGTTTTCTGCATTGAAAAAATTTAAAAACGAGGTGACTGAAGGATGAGATTGTTTATGTGATAGATATGCCATTTCTAGGAAAAAAAAAATCCTTTTTCGATCTAACTATTTTTACTTTTGGTTTCTTTTTCTTCATTATTTGCTTCCGACCTGAGCTGAGACTAATGAGTGATAAGATTTTTCTTGCCCTTTTTAATCCTTTGCCACTATTTCGTGATTTTCGCTCACCGAGGGATTGCGTGCCAGACTTAAAAATTTGTGAAACACTTTCTTTAAAATCCTTCCCAGAGCCCCAATCCGCGGCCACCAGAGCAACATTTTTCTTAGTAAGTGGTAATGCAGAGCAAAATAGCTTAGAAAACCAATTGCCATGACCGTAACCGAACATTGACAGACGACCCTGTATAATTCGATTCCATGACCCAATTGTCGTGGTCTAAGAGTAGCAGCATAGCCATCAATGCCAAGACAAAGAAAAGTATTTTTTATATTGGCCATGTCGTTATTGAATTGATTAAAAATGACATGTAATCACAGCCAAATCATTTGTTACCGCTAAAGGATCGCTCAAGTCACTTCTCATTGTTAACTGACAGAGTTCCAAATACTAAGTGTTTACTGAAATATATTGAAAATACTTCAGATTATAATGGTGAATTTGTTCGGGAGTGGTTTTTCCTTCATGATCACCTAGAAGGGGACATTGATATTTCCAACTCTTGATGTTTCAACAACGGGCGCATAAAGAAATATACAACTGTCTGAAAAGAAGCCGGGAGGATAGTATGCAAAAATAAAACGAGGAACTCACTGGTGATTCCAGCGCTTCTGCCATTGACTACATTTTGCTTAAAAACAAGAACATCTCTTGGATTGTCATTGAGCATAACCTTTTCATTGTCAATGGGGGAACTAATGTAGATCTTTGCTCTGTTCTACTGAATAGTTAAATTGAAAGGCAAAATTTTTACGAGTGGAGATTCTTCTATTGATAGCGCGACACAAATCATTCATACCACCATATTATTTGTATGCTAATATGATGAATGGATATTCAGCCGACTTAAATGATTCTATCTACTCCTCGGTAACGAGTGGCCAATCATGTGGTCTAAATTTTATATCATATGTAGGATCTTTTCTGAAGATATCATATGTATAATTAAGAACACAATCAAAAAGAGCAACTTCATGCCTTCCTTCGAATTTGGTGGTGGCGGAGAGTTTTTTCAAAAATCACTTGCTTTATTCAAATCCTCATAGAGTGGATCTGAGACATTGGGCATGAATGTCAAATAAAAATCATTAGGCATTGTGAATGTTTTCAGCGGCAATCCAAGAGCCAAAATCAAAGTTTTATCCTAACCAGCGAACATTCCACTGTCTCTTACCCTTTCGAGTTCAACTTTTTAAGATCTTTTCAGTTTGATACATTCCATTCTTTTTAATATTTTGTAATTCATACTCGTAAAAACCACCAAGAATCTCTTCATCTTTCATATCACGTGAACGGTACGTTACAGGTTTAGTGTCTATGACTATGACAATGATAGAGCATTGTATTATATTTTAATATAACCTTTTTTAGGTATAGATTAACAAATTACTACCCCGATCTGTTTAAATTTTCTATAAGAATCTTGTTGAAAGATACGTTGAAGGGCTCTAGCAACTTCATTGCCTCTCTTTGAATTCAATGGAACAGCATATGCGTAGTGACTAAAAACATTGATTGCAGGTATTATATACTTGTACGGGCTATTTTGGTGTCTTTGAATCTTGTCTAGAGTCAAAAGATCTGCTTGGAATATATAAAATCGAAAACAGACTTTAGTTTTTCAATAAAGACTACCACGGACTCTTTGATTTTGATGAAGAGTGTAGCTGGGTTCACTCTCTAAATACTCTTTTGCCAATTTCTTTTCAAGTTCAGTGACTCGGGCAATTGTGGTGTGGGGAATAAAACTTCCCGCTTCATCAATATCTTCATAAACACGTTTCAAAACTTCAAACATGTCAAACTCGGTGTGAAGTGTCCGCTACCCTTTTGCATACTAATAGGTGATGTGCTCCTATTAAGAAGCCTTCTTTTGATACCTTTTAAATCATCACCACCAATTGGTCTGCTAATATTCTCCGAAAACGGTTCAAAAACATCTTTAGATATTTTTCTATGTTCTCTTAATTAATTAAGAAAATGTTTATTCCCAAAATAACTTTTTGGAAAATTTAATGACTTTAAAAAAGTTACATAATTGACTATGATTCAAGTCTTTTACGACTTGCAATTAAATCTTATACAAAATCTATAAAATTGTAAATCTTGCCGTGGGTTATAATATCACTCTTTTCTTAATCAGTTTTTACATGTTCATTTTCAGTGAGATAGGCCAAGAGTCAATTACTTTGCTCACCATACGAATGAGGCAATAGTTCTACACCACTTGATAAAACTTCAGCTAAATTTTCTTCCTGTTTTTGGCGATGGTGGTGGTGCTGGCGAGGATGTTGATTTTTCAGAGCTTCGAGGTTGAGATTGATCAATGACATTTGCTTTGAGTGGTCTTTCACGGTAGGGTTTATGTTTGTAAACAGGTCGAAGGGTCTTTTGGAGCAAATTTAACCTTTAATCGTCGGTAATTGTCTCATTCTTAAATAAATTTATCAAGATTATCTTCAAAGTGCTTTTTTGGTGAAAGGGTGAGTTATATTGACGTCAATTTCTAAGATTTAGCCATTTTTCTAGAGAATACTGTTTACAAGACTTGCAGTAATAGTAAAAAAAAACTACCACCCGCTTGAACAAGCCGTTTTATTTTAAAATCTTTTCCTTTCTTTTTACAAGCTAGGGCATGTACAAGTGAACCATGCGGCTTTGTCCTTTGCTGGCAGTTGAACATTGCCCTCAGTTAAATTTGAACAAAACTCCGATAGGAAATTAATGAATTTATTGTCAATGCCATATTTGAGTGTAGCTTCCCTATGCCGCGTTTTTAAATTACTTAGGAAGGAAAATAAATGCCTGTTTTCATGTAGTCTCTTCACTATCATGATGGCAACTATTGACCATTTTTACTACTCACAGGTAATCTTATTGTCAAAAATATCCGTGACCACACGTACATACTCAGTAGTAAGGCCATTGGGAATATCACGAATACTAGAATATACAGTGCAGTTTCAACGATACATGGCTTACCACGGTAAGTCATCTATTACTATGGAGGGTACATGCCTTGCCAGACCGGTTTCCGAGGCAACACCCATTTTCTGAGCCAATCAGAGATGTTTCTACTAACGGTAGTCCATATACGATAACTTTATTAGTATAGTAATCGGATCCAAATATAAGGGATGATCTTTAGTGTAGTTCATATTAGTAAAAGACTTTAATTCAGAGAGAGAATGTTTTATAATTATCTAAAACATTATTCACATAAGAAACGTGATGTATGTTCAGAATATTGGATCTTGGTAGTGGAGCAGGTAGTGGCGATGATACAAGGGCGAGAGTACTAAACATGGCAGTGAAAGTTACACGAGGATGTAGACTAAGCCTTGAATGGGACGATATGTATGTAAGATATGTGATATCATTGAGCAAATTTAAATTTGAGGAGCAATTATACTTTGCAGCGAAACTGAAAATTATGCATATAAATAGACTTCAAGCTGCTTTACATACACTGGTGAAATATATCAAGGAAACTAAATTGAACCAGTGATTATATTTGCTGTAATTATATTCAATAAAATTGTTTCTAAATCGAAGATATTTTTTCTATAGTAGATTAGTGTATATTTTTAAAGTAGAAAAAGAATCATGGTTAGTCTGAAGTTGGTTGTGAGAGTGTAAGGACTCAAAAAAATGGATAGATTTGAGAAAGAGAAAATCGTAGGGAATCTAGTGTTCATGGAAAAACGTTTGATTCCAGATGATGGTTTTCTGGGGTTATATGTTCAAAGAAAGATATTTTTTCAGGGAATGCTTGTCGATATAGTGAAAAATGATTCTCCGTCATCAGAATACTGCTTAAAGCTTTTACGTCGTGGTCCAAAGGCATTTACAGAATTTATCGACATATTAATCATAACATTTGTTTTTGAACACACACACTAGCTTAGAAATTTAAGACTATGATTTTTTCACGAGAAAGATGTTGTTCAATGAGAGTTTACTCCTCTCTATCCCACTTAATTTGTTGATCGTAGTTCAGTTTCATTTTGGCGGTGAGAGTGTCAAAACATGAAAAAGTTCTCCATACATGTCCGCTATGCATGTATACACTGGGAAGCTCGTCATCATGTGAGAATTGTACAATGATTGATGAGTATGATGAAAAGTTCAGATTATGCAACTCGTGTAAATTGTATAGAGGATATGCCGTACAAATTAAAGGTTGTAATTCCTGTCTCGAAGGTTATATGACTCTCATCCTAGAGGACACCTATGCTCTAATTGCCACTATGATAAATGTAATCAGTGGGAGAATAAATTACCTGGTACGACTGGAAAGACTCCTAAACGTGATTTTAGTTTATTGCTAAGAGACTAGTACTGTCGTGGCTTTAGATTGTTTTGGGAGGAGGAGCCACGTCTAAGATTCAACTGTTGGATCAACAAACGAATTTGTTTTCTAAGTCATCGTTCTGAAGACAATGGCTTCTATGATTATAAGCCTACTGATTTTTATTTGGCTGTTACAGAATGTGATTCACCACTTGAGGACATTGTATATGACAGTACTTCAAATAAGCAAATTGAAACAAGCGAATTTTACAATATGAATGAAAATAGTATCATTGAATATACAAAGAGATACGATAAGAGTGGAGTTACATTATGGTGTAGACAATGTGATCCTGACAATGCAACACTTTAGGACCAGTATAATTTGAATTCTGATTAGCTACCTGCACTACTAGTTCTGGAAAAACACCAAAGCGGAGTAGAAGATAAAATCTAACGAGTGAAAAAGACGTTTTTATCATAGATATACACTTTTTCTATAAATAAATAATTTTACATACATTTTTAGAACATTTTAATCGTAGGGCGCTAAAATCAATATTAATCACACTTGAAAGTATATTTTCCACTAGAAAGTCGTTCAGTCGAGGAAAGTCAAAGTAAATGCTGAGAAACTGCTTGTAGGTGCAGCCACGACATATGCACGTGAAAATGAGTAGTGCATGAAAGCCGCATGTCATAGTCGTTAAATCCTGTACTCTCCTCTGATTTTGAATAATAGTTACCCCGTTATTTTCAATAAAATCTTTGATTGGTGGACCATAGAATTTATATGATAGGCGAAAAGGGTAAAAAAATTCGATATCCTTCGTAATTTTAAATATGTGTGGCTAATGTCCTGTCTTAGAAGTCAACGGACTACTAGTATAAATGATTAGGGTATGGTTAAAACTTGGAATTTTTTCAATGAAGTCCGATGGTATGCAATAAGAGTTATATTTGGACATGTATAAATCCATATTAAATACGCTGATTATTTGGTTGGTGTTCATGGTTCAAGGTCTAGTAAAACACTGCCGTCGGGTGTGATTTCCCAATAGGTTTTAAATTGACTCAATGATACTAATGTGATACTTTCAGTCAAAGCATCGGCAAATGTGCACTCTAAACATACCTTCCCCGTTCGTACTATGCTAATATCTTGAGTGCCAGACAGGTCCAAAACAATTACACCATGATTTTTTGAAAACATGTAATCGGTTATTCCATTTTCAAATAGTTGTGAATCATGATCTAGGGATTGCATGGTCAACTCATACAGAGTTCTGTAGGATTTTTTATTAAATGATAGACTGTACAGCTGAATTACATTCACTTTGCACACAAGGCTAGATAGACCAAGAAATTAAAATCGTGGGGGGATGCAGTACAGGATCCAACGGCACTAGCACTCGTCACAAAGGCCAAAGCGAGTTTTGATGGGATTTCTCAGTTGATAAATGATGAATCGGTATAACTGCGAGAGCCAGTGGCAATGTGACGTTAATTAGTCATCGTATCTGGGACAAGAAGTTTAATGTTGTTACCATTAGCTCTTAGCTTTTCCACTGCCAATGTAACAGAGCTTATAACCTGTTGTTTTTTAACTTGAAGAATAGCTGAGGTGATAATGACATTTGCATCAGGTGCTGCAGCAAGTGTTTTTCTCAAAATGAAATTCGATGGAGCTAGTTGTAACTTTATGTCAATCTTGACATTGGGAGGTAACCATTGGGATATATTGAATATCTCATGATTTAATTTTCCAACTAGATGATACTCCTGCATCACTGCAGCTATTAACTCAACGTCAGTATCAACACTCGATCTATATTCAGAGCTCAGTGCCCGACCTCTCAACTCCTCATACGCCCTTGGGTTCATCATCATAAAGTGTATGTACCTTGCATAGTTGGATAAATTATTGCTAGTGCTCACCAATGTTCCATTAATGAATACATTAATTTTTTTGAACAAGTTGTGCAGGATACAGTTTTCACAGGATAGGTCATCAGCAGTAGTGGAAGTTGTATTGTCTGACTTTTTCTTCACTGCAACATTTAAATCAATAAATTTTGATGATAAATCAATGAAATAGTCTTCATTGGAAAATAACTGAAAGTGTGTATTTTTCGAGAGGGGTTTTTTAGGATGAAATTGTTCATAGTAGCCGTACTTGACACTGACATTAAAATTTGCAGCATTGAATAAATTCAATGAAGAGCTGATTGATGGATGCGATTATTTGTGGGGGAGATAGGTCATCTTAAGAGAAGAAATCCTTCTTTGATCTAATAATCTTTTTCTTCTTCCTCTTATTGGTCTTCTTCCTTTTATCCTTCAAAGTCGTTGTTGATGTGCTTTGCTTCCCACCTGGGTAGAGACTGATGAGTGAATGATGACCACGCACCCTTTTTAACCCTTTCCTGTTTTGCTGAGATTTTAATCGCTTGCCAACGGCTCTTGCTGAAGATCTAGTATTTTCTTTAGAACTCTCGTTGAAGTTTTTACCCGACCCCCAGTCCTGTAGTGTTGAGTGGCAAAATTTGATGCAGCAGGTACAATATATTTTCTGGCAAGGAGTACTGAAGAATGAAATAGCCTAGCAAACCAGCTACCAAGACCATAGCCAGACATGGTAGTACGCCCCTTGTAATAGTCCAATCCATGACCTATTTCACGAGGACTCAGAGCACCAACATAGTAGTCGATATCAGGACAGACAGATGGAATTCTTCTATTGTTCATCTTGGACAGTGACGATGGGTTGAAAATGACATGTAATCACAGCCAAACCTTTTGATATTCCTAGAGGATCACCTAATTCTATTCTTACTGTTAGCTGACAGAGTTCCAGATATGAAGTGTTTACGGGTACATAGTGAAGATGCTTTATATTATTGTTATTAATATGATCTCGATTGGTTTTTCGTTCAAAAACTCGTACGAGAGGGACTCTCGTAGGAATTACCGACTCTCGAAGATTCAACAAATGAGGCATAGAGAAAAATACAAGTGTCCGAGGAGAAAGCTGGTGGATACTCAGCAAAAATAACATTAGTGTTTCTGGAACTTTTACCATGATTGGCAATGGGTGAACTAATGTAGATCTTCCCCTCTTCCTTTGAATAGTTGAAATGAAAGGCTCCTGTTTTGCGAGCAGAAATTCTTCTATTGATAGAACGATACAAATCATCCCTAGAACTGAGTTCCTCGCAAGGTAATTCAACATATGGATTATCCAACCAATTGATCTTTTGAATTCGATGTTGATCACTGCGGGTGGCGGCCAATCATAGGGTCTAATTTTCATATCATATAAGCGATCTTTGCTCAGGATATCATAGGTATTTTTGAGAATACAGTCGACAAGAGCCACATCATAGGCACCGTCGAATTCGATGGAGGGGGAGAGTTTCTTCCAAAAGTCACTTGTTTTATTCAAATCATTGTAGAGTGGATCGGAGACGTTGGACATAAATGTTACATAAAAATCATTGGGCATTGTTAATGTCTTCGACACCAATCTAAGAATCAAACCAGAGTTGTATCCTAGCCACCAAACAAGTAACTGTTTCTTGCCCCTGTGAGTACGAGTCTTTAATATCTTTTCAATTGGATAGATTTCCCTACTATTTTTAACTTTTTGCACTTCATAGTCATAAAAACCACCGAAAATCTCTTCATCTTTGGTGCCTCGTAGACGATAAGTTATTGGTCTGGTGTTTATGATTTTTCCCACTTTAAAGAGTTCGGTGGACAACAACTGATTGCTCTTTTCAAAAACATTAGTTGTTCTATTAATTCGAACAGTATCACCAACATATGAATTTTTTCTTCACAATCATTTCATCGGAATATTGTTTAAGGAAAGTATCAAATGTATCATGATCAGAATGATGAAATTCCGTTGGGGTTGAGTTGGACAATGATCGAAGGGGTCGTTGATTATGAATCAACATTTATCTAAATCATGAATAAAAGCAGGTGTATTTTTCAATGTACGATATCTTGAAATTAAAAGTCGAATAGTCCTTATCAATCGTTCAGCCAATGCAGCATTTATAGGACTATGACTATGAGAGAGCATTGTATTATATTTCATTAGTACTTTTTGGACATGTGGATTAACAAATTCACTACCACGATCCGTTTGAATTTTTTTTTATAAAAATCTCGTTCGAGAATACTTTCTATAGCCTGAGCAACTTCAACACCTCTCTTTGTTCGCAATGAAATGGAATACGCATAGTGACTAAAACACTGATTGCAAGTAGAATATACTTGTAAGGTGTATTGTGACGCCTTTGAATTTTATCTAGAGTCAAGAGATCTGCTTGCATTATATGAAGTTGTAAAAAGGATTGAGTTTTACGATAATGATTAGCACGAAGCCTATGATTTCTATGCAGAATGTAACTTGATTCATTTTGTAGATAGTCTTGTACAGTTTTAGTGCGAACACCATTGACTTTGGAAAGAGTGGTGGGGGAACTTAAACTTCCCACTTCACTAATATTGTCTTAAACACGTTTCCAAACTTCAACCATTTTGAACGTAAACACGTAGTGTAACGTCCACTACCCTTTTGTATACTAGTGGGTTGTGGTGGTGACGTTGAGTTGATATCAATACGTCTTTGCTTTTTTCTAGCTATCAGCAGTGTCTCATTGTCAAATTAATGTTTCCACTAGGTGTGCTAGTCTTTTCTAAGATTGATTTAAACTCTTCTACTTCGTCTTCTTCTTCTTCATGTTTTAATGTTGTTGATGAGGAAGGACCATGTTAATTTAATTTTTTTCAGAATTTTCCTATTGCTAATAAGGGTTTTGGGGAAGTTTAATGTATTTAGAAAGTTGTACAGATGACTGTCAAATGATAAAAGTCCTTTACGATTTGTAACCATATCATAGATTAAATCAAGTAGATTATAAATCTTACCTTGAATTATATTTTCTTTCCCATTGCTATCAACTTGAATATGATCTTGACCACTTTCCATGAGATATGTTATCATTCGTTTACTTTGTTAACGATATGAATGTGGCATTAGATTTTTAATGCTTGGGACTATTGAATCCAATTCCTCCTTCTTTAATTGTGTTCCAGCAGCAGAAGAATCTTGAGGAGATTGTTCTTTTTTGTGATCAATGACACTCAAATTGACTGGTCTCGAACAATAGGATTTATGCCTGTCCACTCGCCAAAGTGCTTCTTGAAGCAAAATTAGTTTTTTATCATCGCTAACAGTCTCATTATTAATGAATTTACTCAGATTGTTTTCAGTGTTCCACTAGTAGAAGAACGAGTTCTATTGGAGTCAATTCTTAGGGTTTTGCAATCTAGAGAAAACTGTTTACAAGTCCTGCAATTATTGGCAGTAAAAGTGTAAAAAAGCTACCGCCTGCTTCAAGAAGATGTTTGCTTTAAATTTTTTTTCCTTTCTTTTTACACAACAATGCACGTACAATGGAACGATTGTGCTTTTCCTGTTGGTTAACTACTTCTGGCAGTTGAACACTGCCCTCGGTTAAATTTAAACAAAGTTCAGATATTAGATTAATGAAATCGTTGTCAATACCATATTTCAGTATGGCTTTCCTAAGTGGGGGTTTTGAAGTGCTTAGCACGGAAAATAAATGTCGATTTTTATGTAGTGTATTCAGTGTCATGATTGCAATTAATATCCTTTTTTACTCTTCACTGAAAGATATACTGTAATTTCATTGTCAAAAACATCTGTGACTAAACGCAAATCCCCGTGTGTATTTTGATTAAGATCCATTAGAATATAGCCGTAGGGTTTATTAGTTGCCTGATTGTATGCTGAAAGTAGAAATTTGGGGGTGCTGGGGTATAATTGTTTATTGAGAGTTATTAGCGAGCTAGAATCACGAACAACTCTGTAGATGATATAGTAGTTACAGTTCCAAGAAAGTGTTCGCATATATTTGCTCTGATGAAAGCGATTGTGTAGAACTATAGTAACGGAAATCTGTTCATGATGAGAGCAAACAGTAAACAATTGTAGCATTTCCTGGAACCATTGTTCAATGGATTCAGCTAAATCGTCAATAATGATTCAAGAGTTTGGTTCAATAATGTCGAAAACATCAATTCCCTGTATGATTTGTATCTGCACCGACGTAGCAATAGCTTTTATTTTATCGCATGACTCCTGCCAAATACTGTAGCAATATTAGATTTTTTTTCGGCTATTCCATAAACATTTTATCACAATTTTTTATTATTTTAGTTAAGAGTCTCGTTTTGCATGAAATCGCTGGACCACACAGAAACGATCTGAATGGTGTTTAAATTGATACAAATTGATGTTCCCTTCAACAGCTCACCTACAACTAACTGTAAACTATAGATGTCTAATGACTAAATAATTTCCCTACTACTACTCCGTTCAAGAATAATAAGAACAAAACCAATAACGAATCATATTTTATTTTATTTTTCATCATAAAAGCAACACTTTACAAATAATGCAATTAGAAAAAACACTTTAAACAAAAACACATAATCGAGATTTTTTTTTATTTATTTATTTATAAGAAACAAATAAACAACATTTATTTTAAATAGGCACTAGGAAAAAAGCACTTTATATTCAATAAATACACTTTTTTTATTTATTTATTTATAACAAAAAATACAACATTTATTTTAAATAGGCAGTAGTAAAGATTTTTTTTATTAAACAATGCACTTAAAATAATATCACTTTTTTATTTACAAGAAAACACAACACATTGAGGTCCCCCCCCCAGGGCGGCCACTGCGGCGGCCTGAAAGTGCGGGGGGCCCGCTGCGGCGGGCCAGGCTGGGGACATTAAATTATGAAATAACTCTGTATACTGAAAATTAAATTACGAAGAAAACACTCGGCCTTGCACATATTGAAAATTTGTGAATCTTGATTAAAAAAAATCCATAAACCACCCACCCACAACCCACCTTGTGCTAAGAACGAATTTAAATTAATTTCTCCAGACCGAGTTGTTCTCTATACTCTACACATTCAACTCGATCTGAAATTAAATAGTGACCGTGTGGTAGTACCTTCACACCATCCTCAAGTACATAAACTTTGTCTGATATGGCCGACATGGCGTTTTTCTCAACTCTAACTGTGTAGTTTTTAAATTTTTTAGGAGCGAATCACCATGACGTTCCCTCTTGGGACTAAACTACGTTCCACACAGTTTCTATAGACACTCATGTTAAAATTATTTTTTACAGAGTGTGTAGACACCCCTTAAAAACTTGTTTGATATCCTTGTTGTGCGTTTACACACAGTATACCTTCGACCCACGAAACATAGCATTGGATATCAGATCGCTTATCGTTTCAGATTTTAGCATTAACAATTGATTTGGGGCCTGGTGTTTCACTAGCTCTGGATAGAGGGATTAATTCCAGTTGGTGTAGTCCTTCCGTGAGCTAATGTACTCTCCATTTTCCAAACTATCAACAAATTTTCAGTTTTAACTTTTAACAAGAGTGAATCAGTGTACCCATAATACAGTTGAATTTGTCCCTCAATCGGCCATTGTACCTTGCATATATTATAATAAAATGACAACATGAGCTTTTTTTATATTTCCGTTATTGCACTCCCGCCTGCAATATTTTTATTTAAAATAATGTTTCTTTTCTTACGATGTAGGAGCACCATATTAGAGTCTATGACTGTGAATGATGTGAAGTTTGGATCCGCAATGATTCGAGCACAATCTTTGGGATTGGTTACAATTTCACAGCGACTTCTGTTTCATGTTCAAACAGAAATAAGTGAGTTTAAATAATCTGAGTTCAAAATGAGTTTTTAGATTTCCTTCTCAACCTTCGTTTTCGCTTGTAAACGTTTCCTGACAAAGGTGTCAATAAACGTTTTCATGTAGGGCTTTTGATCAAATTGGAGGGCTCTATGAATTTTCGTGACTATGAAGCCATTGGATACCATCCATCTCAATAGCACGTGATGAACAACAATATTCTGTTTCGGGTTAAGGTCGGCAATAAGTTTTTGCTTTGAAGGCACCCAGTGTATACTCCTATCCTCTACTAAAGATAAATTGTAGGGAATCAGAGAGTCCCTACCCAACGGTCTATTTTTGCATGGGAGAACAAAGGCTTTTACCAAGTCATGGATTTCAATGGGTATTTCACCGTCAGTTTAAAAAAACTATCCCTGTGCCCCATTCTCCTCAACGGTAGAAATGTCGGGGAAATTTGAAGCACAAGGATCATTAAGCCATATGTAATTTCCACACGGCAAACAGTAGTGAGACATCGCCGACGGATAAAGGGAATTCATATCCAAAAAAACTGCATCTGACTTTTCATCGGTGTGCTGTCCGGTCGGATCAGTTTTTATGATATGGTCCCCATGAAAAACACACACACCCCTCATTGATCTCTCTACAAACAGGTGGTGATCCACCCCGGTGATTAGACCTATTTCTTCTTTGCTGATTTTAAGAATCAAGTCCATCACGAGATGAGGAGTGGAAAAATAGTACCCTAAATCCAACCCAAATTTCTCGTAGATTTTATCCGTGTTTTTGCACAAAATGTCAAGAAAAGTCAGTACATAGCAGGTCAAGTTCAGTTTACAGTAATCTAACCCATTTTTAGACCCCCCCCCCGTTGCCCAAACACTCCTGGCAAATTCATAGTCGCCAGTGGTGCAATGACTGTTCGTAAGGGAATTATAAAATGCCTCGATATGCGGTAATGACAACTCATCTAGCCTCGAGGCAGAGTTGTAGTATTAATATGCATATGTGCCCTTACACGTTAATAAATCATGCATTTCATCATCGGGGAAGTGCTGTTTAAGGAAGGGGAAACTATCAAAATTGTCGCTTTTCTGTACCTGAATCAATTGACTATAAGACTTGGGGAAGAAACTGAAAGAGTCTAAAAACAGATTTTACTCAGGCACGTGTTACCCTTGTCAACTGTTTCCACATGAATTCTAGCAACAGTAGCTTCTCCGATGATTTGGGTATGATATTATAAGAAAAAGAACCATCTATCCATGCTTTATCTACAACTTTTCCCTTGGCAATGCGGGCCAACGCCGGTAAAATAAACTTTTAATCATAATTGGAATTGTGTATAAAAACCGGTACGAAATATTGCTGTCTAACGTTTACATTGCACGATTGATGTGCAATCCCTCTAAAGTTACTCCCTCTCGATGTAATTTCCTGCCATAAATGATAATGGTCACCTTCCACTTTCCCCCATTCTCAATACCATCATCACATCCCACCTTGCAAACCCAACATATTTTACGATTTTTAATCGCCAATCTTTCATCTGGTGATAGGAGCATAGGATAATTTTTGTTGTGTAAGTGAGAAATTGTACCATTCGCTGTTTTAATCAGCCTGGTCAACGCCGTGTGCATGCAGTCTTCACCTCCCACGACTCAACTACATCCAGCACTTGCATGGTATTACTGGAGTCTGTTTGAGCGTGTGCGGAAGAGACCCCTATGGCTTCATGTATTTTAACACGATTTGGATTTGACGAATCATACACGTCTGTGAGTTTGGCCTCGCAGTCCAAAGTGATCTTATTGCTCTGCAGGAGCGTGTTCTGAAAGCTATTAAAAAGCAAGCTCGCCCTATCGCCGCTAGACGTGTCTAAAGCCTGATATCCATGACGTTTACAGTGTTTCAAGTGATACTTTAACTTTAAATTACTGCAAAATCTTGGGAGGCATGTCGGACAATAATAGCATACACCATCCCGTTTTTTACCCTCACATAAAACCCTACTAATATAGGTTATTGGATTAAAATGTCCTATTGAATCAGGCTCTGAAAGGGACATTTATAGAAGTCAGACCCAATGCTGCACTGGCTCAATGGACGGAGCACAGACTGGAAATAATACACCCTTTTTATCAGAACGCTGACCCTCTTCAAATTCTGTGTCATACTGTAAAACCATAAAGCCAATCTTTAAATGTTCATTAGCCCGGTCAAAAATAGCTATATCTTTTAATGTTACGGGAAATTGACTATTTAAACAATTAAATCTACTTTAGGAAACTTTGACCCATCCCCATTAGCTGCCAATTTGTCCAACTTTTTCTTAGAGGCATTATCACGCAGGGGTCTAAAGGCGGCAATCAAAAATGCATACTTGAAACACTTTAGCCTCGCATTGAAACAGATTCGTTGTATTCCTTTTCAACCCTCTGAATCAGAATGATATATTAATTCAATAGCCCTCTCCACATCTCCACCTCTTAAAATTAAATCTTTTTTAAATCTACAAATATTAACGCTTAAATTCTCAATAAATAAAACAGCTGACCCACTACCCACCTCATTATAAATATCCAGTTTAGTTACGATGCTGCTTACCCAATCTAGAAATACCTCCTCATAATTTGCCAAATGCGGGTGAATTGCTAACCTTTCTGTATGAATAAAGTTCGCTCGCATTTTCATTTAAAAAAGATATTTTTAGTGCTATTGATGTTTTCAAACTGTCCCTCCCTCCCCACACCCGCATCTGTTGTTCAAGAAGGGTTCAAATCTTGTTAACATATGAATGTGTGATAACCCGGGGGTATGTTACTATACCTCCTGAAATTAAAGAATTAATGGGGTCACCAAAAACGGCCGTATATACATTAGTATGATGCAATGCAAAGTTGGATAACAAAAACTCTGGTAGCATAAATGCTGGTGGGGGTTTCACTACTCTCGCCAACCTCAATACTGGGGGGTGGCATAAAATCTTCAATAGAATCACCACCATCACAACCTGTCTGTTCAATTGCATTAGTTGGACTTGGGTTGAAATCCCCCTATTCACAGAGGATACCTTCCACGGTGTTTAGGGATAGTTGATCTAGCCAACCTGCATTTTCTTGTGACGGAATTTAATTATGACTATTAGCATGGGAACCTGGTTTAGATACACTTTTGGGGCTATCCTCAAAATATTAATTTATAAACATAATTGTCCATTCCGGGTCCTCAATCATGTCTATATAACAAGTTAGATTCTCCAAGATACCTATATCCCCAAAACATTCATTTAAAAAAGCCCTTTGCCATTCTACATTATCATCAATTACAACACTATCCAGAGAATCCATTGGTGAAAGCTCATCGAAGATAAATGTTCCTTGAGCTGATGTTGATGGAGGTGATATTTCACCAATTTAAATCAATAAAAACAGGGCTTATTTTCCATGTGAAATATCCGCTATTTTATAAAGTCAAAAAAAACTGTGCCAATTTCCCCCCCCCCCATCAAAACTTACTTTTCTCCTATTATTATGATGGCTAAATACTTGTCCACTTCAATCATATAAAGTACCTGCAGACAACTTAACCAATTTTATATTCTGACTTTTTAAGATATTAATTTGTACTTATTTAGTAGTTGCTAAGCACACAAGAAGTGAAGTTTGGCTAATTCCAATGAAATAAAACAAAGCATAATAAAAAATATTTGTCACGGAGTTAGCAATACCTCACTATTAAGCGAAAACCTATTTTTCGTATAGCATCATCGATATTTCAATGCACTTCTAGTCACATGTTTACCGGCTACTAAATAAGTAACAAAAGTCCTATAATGTATTAAAGTTAAAAAACTATCTGATTAAGATAGAAATATTTTTTTTTTGTTGTTTGCTCCACCCCCTCTTTTTCCTATAATTGAACCTTGAGTTACTGCACACACAGACACCTTATCCTATGCTCCTATCACCAGATGAAAGATTGGCGATTAAAAATCGTAAAATATGTTGGTTTGCAAGGTGGAATTTGATGATGATATTGGGAATGGAGGAAAGAGGAAGGTGATCGACCATTATCATTTATGGCAGGAAATTACATCGAGAGGGAGTAACTTTAGAGGGATTGCACATCAATCGTGCAATGTAAACGTTAGACAGCAATATTTCGTACCGGTTTTTATACACAATTCCAATTATGATTAAAAGTTTCTTTTACCGGCGTTGGCCCGCATTGCCAAGGGAAAAGTTGTAGATAAAGCATGGATAGATGGTTCTTTTTCTTATAATATCATACCGAAATCGTTGGAGAAGGTACTGCTGCTAGAATTCATGTGGAAAACAGTAGACAAGGGTAACACGTGCCTGAGTAAAATCTGTTTTTAGACTCTTTCAGTTTCTTCCCCAAGTCTTATAGTCAATTGATTCAGGTACAGAAAAGCGACAATTTTGATAGTTTCCCCTTCCTTAAACAGCACTTCCCCGATGATGAAATGCATGATTTATTAACGTGTAAGGGCACATATGCATATTAATACTACAACTCTGCCTCGAGGCTAGATGAGTTGTCATTACCGCATATCGAGGCATTTTATAATTCCCTTACGAACAGTCATTGCACCACTGGCGACTATGAATTTGCCAGGAGTGTTTGGGCAACGGGGGGGGGGGGGATTAAAAATGGGTTAGATTACTGTAAACTGAGCTTGACCAGCTATGTACTGACTTTTCTGGACATTTTGTGCAAAAACACCGATAAAATCTATGAGAAATTTGGGTTGGATTTAGGGTACTATTTTTCCACTCCTCATCTCGTGATGGATTTGATTCTTAAAATCAGCAAAGAAGAAATAGGTCTGATCACCGGGGTGGATCAGCATCTGTTTGTAGAGAGATCAATGAGGGGTGGGTATGTTTTTCACGGGGACCGTATCATGAAAACTGATCCGACCAGACAGCACACCGATGAAAAGTCAGATGCAGTTTTTTTGGATATTAATTCTCTTTATCCGTCGGCAATATCTCACTACTGTTTGCCGTGTGGCAATTACATATGGCTTAACGATCCATGTGTTTTAAATTTCCCCAACATTACTACCGTTGAGGAGAATGGGGCACAGGGATGGTTTTTTTAAACTGACGGTGAAATACCCATTGAAATCCATGACTTGGTAAAAGCCTTTGTTTTCCCGTGCAAAAATAGACCGTTGGGTAGGGACTCTCTGAGTCCCTACAACTTATCCTTAGTAGAGGATGGGAGTATGCACTGGGTGCCTTCAAAGCAAAAATTTATTGCTGACCTTAACCCGAAACAGAATATTGTTGTTCATCACGTGCTATTGAGATGAATGGTGTTCAATGGTTTCAAAGTCACAAAGATTTATAGAGCCCTCCAATTTGATCCAAAGACCTACATGAAAACGTTTATTGACACCTTTGTCAGTAAACATTTACAAGTGAAAACGAAGGTTGAGAAGGAAATCTATAAACTTATTTTGAACTCAGATTATTTAAACTCACTTATTTCTGTTTGAACATGAAACAGAAGTCGCTGTGAAATTGTAACCAATCCCAAAGATTGTGCTCGAATCATTGCGGATCCAAACTTCAAATCATTCACAGTCATAGACTCTAATATGGTGACTCTTACATCGCAAGAAAAGAAACATTATTTTAAATAAATATATTGCAGTCGGGAGTGCAATAACGGAGATATAAAAAAAGCTCATGTTGTCATTTTATTATAATGTATACAAGGTACAATGGCCGATTGAGGGACAAATTCAAGTGTATTATGGGTACACTGATTCACTCTTGTTAAAAGTTAAAACTGAAAATTTGTTGAATAATTTGGAAAATGGAGAGTGCATTAGCTCTCGGAAGGACTACAACAACTGAAATTAATCCCTCTATCCAGAGCTAGTGAAACACCAGGCCCCACATCAATTGCTGATTTTAAAATCTGAAACGGGAAGCGATCTGATATCCAATGCTATGTTTCGTGGGTCGAAGGTATACTGTGTGTAAACGCACAACAAGGATATCAAACAAGTTTTTAAGGGGGTGTCTACACACTCTGTAAAAAATAATTTTAGCATGAGTGTCTATAGAAACTGTGTGGAACGTAGTTTAGTCCCAAGAGGGAACGTCATGGTGATTCGCTCCTAAAAAATTTAAAAACTACACAGTTAGAGTTAAGAAAAACGCCTTGTCGGCCATATCAGACAAAGTTTATGTACTCGTGGACGATATGAAGGTACTACCACACGATCATTATCTAATTTCAGACCGAGTTGAATGTGTAGATTATAGAAAACAACTAGGTCTGGAGAAATTAGCTTAAATTCTTTCTAAGTTCAGGATAGATGGGGGGTGAGTGGTTTTGGGATTTTTTTTAATCAAAATTCACAAATTTTCAACAAGTGTACAAGGCAGAGTGTTTTCTTCATAATTTAATTTTCAGTATACAGAGTTACTTCATAATTTAATGTCCCCAGCCTGGCCCGCCGCAGCGGGCCCCCCGCACTTTCAGGCCGCCGCAGTGGCCGCCCTGGGGGGGGGGGACCTCAATGTGTTTTGTTTTCTTGTAAATAAAAAAGTGAAATTATTTTAAGTGCATTGTTTAATAAAAAAAATCTTTACTACTGCCTATTTAAAATAAATGTTGTATTTTTTGTTATAAATAAATAAATAAAAAAAGTGTATTTATTGAATATAAAGTGCTTTTTTCCTGGTGCCTATTTAAAATAAATGTTGTTTATGTTTTTGTTATAAATAAATAAATAAAAAAAAATCTTATGGGTATGTTTTTGTTTAAAGTGTTTTTTCTAATTACATTATTTGTAAAGTGTTGCTTTTATGATGAAAAATAAAATAAAATATGATTCTTTATTGTTTTTGTTCTTATTATTCTTGAACGGAGTAGTAGTAGGGAAATTATTTAGTCATTACACATCTATAGTTTTACAACCCAAATCACTACTTGAGTTTTTAGCATTGAAAACTAAATATTCACATTTTTTTTCATGAGGTCAGTTTTTTTTTCAAAAAGCTTAAAAACAAACTGGGTAGTCTTAGCTAGGGTGAATTGTGGACGGCTAATAAGTAAAAGATCATATACATATGCAGTATAAGGTAAATTAGTTAGGCCCGTAAAACAGGACGGAAAAATATGAAAAAGCACAGGGTATAAACACCCCTCTCCCCTTGGAAGAACAAAAATTCAATGCCATGGAGGAGAGTCCACCAACTTGGAAGCCAGAAAGACACCAAATGATGGAGTCAAAAGGATTTCTAACGTTAAGAAGAAAAGTGCAGTTAGAAGCCGAAAGGAGTCCGTTTAGGAATCCAGGTGCTGTTTTTGAGAAGAAGAAGAAGAATAATTAAAAATGTGTGGTGACAAACCCCTCCCCCGTGCCTAATTCCAGACCGAATATGAATATTACCAAAAAACTTCTCTCCTGATCAAAGTCGAACAAATGAATTTGCATAACAAAAACGAAGAACAAATATAACAAATGAATTCACTCCAAGCTGGGTAAGAGAATACCATAGTTGGCTGTGACAAACCAAGTCAAAAGCTTTTCAGATATCTAACGCACATAAATTCACTTCAGATCCATCTTTTTGTGCTTGAATTAATGAAGAAGTAAGAATTTGATGCACATGTTGATAGCCACGGCAGAACTTAAAATTCTCACCCTGAGAGCTCTGGGGGGAGTGTCCTCCTCAAAAACATATTTTATATATGGAAATCAACTACGTTGAACAAAATGGCTATCTAAAAAAAATGATTGGATGTATTTGGGGAAATCGTGGGTGTGGAAGGCTTGTCAGTTGCCTTCCAATCACTTTCGATTATTAAAAAGGGCACTAGCCATTCCAATTTCATATTGAATGAGCCCTTTTCGAAGTTTCTACGACAGCTCCTTCGATACGAAGTGCCCTGGTCTAGAAAAAATATTCAATACATTGTACCGACATCGTTCTTTACTTAGGCAGCGCTATTGCGCTGCCTAACTGTCACCTGATGACCATCATCTGCCTGATTACCTTCTGCCCCCTTCAGCCACAGTCACCATCAATATGACTCGGGCTGAACAGACCTTATGCAGTAATTACCAAAAGTGTATAACCAAATGAGACTGGAAAAAAGCGGATTGGGTCTATATATATCAACTCTTGCTCTTCTTTTGTCAATATTTAAATTTTCATTTAACTTACTATTAACCAGTGCTGTATCCGCACAAGCTCGAGTTCGGCTCAATATATATTACAGCTAGATGTTATCCTGACTGAAAAAAGCTGAAGAAGTGGTTGTCTCGCTTTGTTGTTTTAAACTTAAGACTAATCGCGCAAAATTGTAAGAAATTGCGCAAAATTGTAGCTTAGAATTTGGGTATCATCTGGCCACCTTTTAAGGGGTCACCTATCTTACATTAAACAGAAAACAAAGTTGGAATTTAAACGTTATCTTCGTAAAGTAAGGTACAATGGTGTGGAATTTCCGAAGACCTCTAGTCAGTGAAAACAAGTGATTAATGTTGCGAAATTTGATTCACCTCCTTATGCCGATCGGATCCCTAATACCTCTTGGTTTAATCATTATAATAAGATTTTTAATATTATGAATTAGGCGGTTCAATTTCAGTCTGCAAGCCTCTGTCATATATATAGTTATGTATTACCTGCGAGAAATTACCAATGCCATGTGCTTCATGTTTCTGCTGACCGTTTGATTCGTTGTGTTATGAATTTAAAATCTAAATCGTGTGATGTTGATGGTATTAGTGTTTTCATATTGATTCAAAAGAATTGACTTTTCATTTGCAGTTATTATTCTAAATTTGTTTTTGTACGTCTTTGGTGCCAGATTCGTTTTTGTGCGGGAGTGCCACTTTGATTCTTAAACGTGGGAAATATCCGAGTAATTGCGCATCGTATAGACCTCTTACGGTAGCCTGTTCGTCGAGTAAAGTTTTTGAATATGCCCTGCTTCCTGAAATTCTGCCACAAGTTGATTATGTGTCCAATCAATTTAGGTTTAAACCAAATATAGGATGCCAACATGCGCATCAAATTCTTACTTCTTCATTAATTCAAGCACAAAAAGATGGATCTGAAGTGAATTTATGTGCGTTAGATATCTGAAAAGCTTTTGACTCGGTTTGTCACAGCCAATTATGGTATTCTCTTACCCAGCTTGGAGTGAATTCATTTGTTATATTTGTTCTTCGTTTTTGTTATGCAAATTCATGTGTTCGACTTCGATCAGGAGAGATGTTTTTTGGTAATATTCATATTCGGTCTGGAATTAGGCACGGGGGAGGGATTTGTCACCACACCTTTTTAATTATTCTTCTTCTTCTTCTCAAAACAGCACCTGGATTCCTAAACGGACTCCTTTCGGCTTCTAACTGCACTTTTCTTCTTAACGTTAGAAATCCTTTTGACTCCATCATTTGGTGTCTTTCTGGCTTCCAAGTTGGTGGACTCTCCTCCATGGCATTGAATTTTTGTTCTTCCAAGGGGGGGGGGTGTTTATACCCTGTGCTTTTTCATATTTTTCCGTCCTGTTTTACGGGCCTAACTAATTTACCTTATACTGCATATGTATATGATCTTTTACTTATTAGCCGTCCACAATTCACCCTAGCTAAGACTACCCAGTTTGTTTTTAAGCTTTTTGAAAAAAAAAACTGACCTCATGAAAAAAAATGTGAATATTTAGTTTTCAATGCTAAAAACTCAAGTAGTGATTTGGGTTGTAGTTCTTTTTCAATTAAGCTGGTTCCTGCGTTGCATTGGCTCGAGATAAGTACCTGCTCTTCTGTTTCAGTTATGTACGCTGTAGCGTTGCCTATAGTAAAGGCCATACGGCTCCAATATTTTATTATTATAATTTTTTTCCCCAGAGGCACTTCATATGGAAGGGGTCGTCGTAGAAACTTCAAAGGGGGCTCATTCGATTGGAAATCGAGAGTTCTAGTGCCCTTTTTAATAGTCGAAAATGATTGGAGGGCAACTAGCCCCCCCTCCCCACGTCCATCATTCCCCCAAACACATCCAATCAAAATTTTGAGATAGCCATTTTGTTCAGCGTAGTTGATTTCCAAATAGAAAATATATTTTTGAGGAGGACACTCCCCCAAAACTCTCAGGGCAAGGTTTTTTAGTTATGGCCTAGGGGCATATAAGGTTTTTATAGAAGGGGTTGTCGTAGAAACTTCAAAACAGGATCATTCGATTGGAAACTAAAGGGCTAGTGCCCCTTTTAATAGTCGAAATTGATTGGAGTGCACCTAGCCCCCCCCCACGCCCATCATTTCCCCAAACACATCCAATCAAAATTTTGAGATAACCGTTTTGTTCAGCGTAGTTGATTTCCAGACAGAAAATATATTTTTGAGGAGGACTTTCCCCCACAACCCTAAGGCCAAGGGTTTTAAGTTATATCCTGGGGGTATATAAGGGGTTTATAGAAGGCGTTGTCGTAGAAACTTCAAAACAGACTCATTCGATTGGAGATTAAAGGGCTAGTGCCCTTTTTAATAGTCGAATGTGATTGGAGTGCAACTAGCCTCCCCCCACGCCCATAATTTCCCCAAACACATCCAGTCAACATTTTGAGATAGCCATTTTGTTCAGCGTAGTTGATTTCCAGATATATAATATGTTTTTGAGGAGGACACTCCCCCACAACCCTCAGGGCATGGGTTTTAAGTTATGCCCTGGGGGCATATAATGTTTTTATAGAAGGAGTTGTAATAGAAACTTCAAAAAAAGCTAATTTCATTGGAAATTCTAAGGGATAGTGCCCTTTTTAATAGTCGAAAGTGATTGGAGGGCAACTAGCCCCCCCCCCCCCACGCCCAACATTCCCCCAAACACATACAATCAAAATTTTGAGATAGCCATTTTATTTAACGTAGTTGATTTTCAAATAGAAAATATGTTTTTGAGGAGGACTATCCCCCAAAACCCTCAGGGTAAGGGTCTTAAGTTATGCCCTGGGGGCATATAAGGTTTTTACAGAAAGCTTTGTCGTAGAAACTTCATACAAGGCTCATTTGATTAGGAATTCATAGGGCTAGTGCCCTTTTTAATAGCCGAAAGTGATTGGAGGGCAGCTAGCCCCCCCACCCCCTACGCTCATCATTCCCCCAAACAGATTCAATAAAAATTTCGAGATAGCCATTTTGTTCAACGTAGTTGATTTCCACATAGAAAATATTTTTTGAGGAGTAAACTCCCCCACAACCCTCAGGGCAAGGGTTTTAAGTTATGCCCTGGGGGTATATAAAGTTTTATAGAAGGCGTTGTTGTAGAAACTTCAAAAAAGGCTTATTCGATTGGAAATTCAAAAGGATAGGGCCCTTTTTAATAGTCGAAAGTGATTGAAGGGCAACTAGCCTCCCCCCCAATGCCCATCATTCCCCCAAAAACATCCAATCAAAATTTTGAGATAGCCATTTTGATCAGCGTAGTTGATTTCTAGATAGAAAATATGTTTTTGAGGAGGACAATCCCCCACAACCCCTGGGCAAGGGTTTTAAGTTATGCCCTGGGGGCATATAAGGTTTTAGTAGAAGGCGTTGTTGTAGAAACTTCAAAAAAGACTTATTCGATTGGAAATTTAAAGGGTTAGTTCTTTTTAATAGTCGAAAGTGATTGGAGGGCAACTAGCCCCCCCCACGCCCATCATTCCCCCAAACACATCCAATCAAAATTGTGAGATAGCTATTTTGTTCAGCGTAGTTGATTTTCACATAGAAAATATGTTTTTGAGGAGGACACTCCCCCACAGCCCTTAGGGCAGGGGTTTTAAGTTATGCCCTGGGGGCATATAAGGTTTTTATGGAAGGCGTTGTCGTAGAAACTTCAAAAAAGGCTCATTCGATTGTAAATTCAAAGGGCTAGTGCCCTTTTTAATAGTCGAAAGTGATTGGAGGGCAACTAGCCCCCCCACACCCATCATTCCCCCAAACACATCCAATCAAAATTTTGAGATAGCCATTTTGTTCAACGTAGTTGATTTTAAGATAGAAAATAGGTTTTTGAGGAGGACACTCCCCCACAACCCTCAAGGCAAGGGTTTCAAATTATACCCTGGGGGCATATAAGTTTCTTACAGAAGTCTAATGGGGACGGGTTATGTATTTCTTTTGGTGGGGTTTCGTAGATTTTATACCTTAGTTGAGGGGGAACTTCGTGTGACGGGGGATTAAAGCAGCAGTTATAGTGGGGAGCCTATATTAATGGCCATACTGAGTTGAAATCAGGTTACTTAATTTCAGGTTTCCTTGAGAGTGGTTGGAGCCACAAAGACTAATTATCTTGAGAAATACTAACATGAAGAGAGAAAATTAAGAAAGTAATGTATTTATTATTACTCACATTTGCAATACAAGGTTGATTCAGGAATATCAAAATAATCTAAACTTCAATTCACTGTTACAACACTTTGACAAGATTATACACTGAGGCATATGTAGCGCAACATGGGTTTACTAGTGATCTCAAAATATCAAAATATTAATACCTAGATCATAATTTCACTCACATTAGACTGCTCTCAAACTCTACTCCAAGACTGACTCTAAACTGATTCGAGACTGATTACAGACTCCCGCAAAATTGTTAAGTTCTGCGAACTATACTCTCCAATTTCGCCAGAGGTTACATTCAGGCGTTGCTGAAAAGTATATTACACTGGGTCTATTGGTTCAGACATTATGTCCTATATTCCTATTGGACAGGGAATACACCAATTGGCTATTTTAACTTTAACGTGATTAATGGTTGCAAGATTGACATTTCAGAATTTTTACTGTCAAACAAAGTTTTTGTATTACATTGTTTATATCCTACTTTGCATAATTTATAGCTATGATATTGATATTTGTGAATTTTTCGTGTCGAACAGAAGTCTGATCTACTATTGTTTATTTTACTTTGTATCTTTTATATTGGTGAAACACTGTTTCGCCATTAGCTACTCTGTTTGCACCTGTGAATGTTGTTCAATAGTTAAGGATATTATTCTCTCGAACCTGGGATATTGACGCTGGAAATTTTTTTCAAATCAAAAATTCGCATTTTAACTATAAGATATATGGCTGTAAAACTGACGTCTCTGAATTCTTCCTGTCAACAAAAGTTTTGTATTAAAATTGGTCGTGTTTTATTTTACATACTTTATAGCTATTTCATGCCTCTTAATTAAGCAGATTGTACGACGCGAATTCCGTGTCTTTTAATTTTGCGTTCTCTTAGAAGATATTGTCTCAATTAATAATTTGACGGAGGGGTTTCTAATTCTCGGATTTTGATCCCGTTACATATCATCCTTCCCATTGTTACGATGTCCTCATCGTTGTGTTTACTACTTCTCTTTTTGTTTTTTGAATTTTTGATCCTGTTTTATTATTGTTAATTTTTTTTTAAATTGGGACTTATTATTTGAATTAACTTATATTTAGTAAGATTTATTTTTTTCTCATATTCCTAATTGCTTTATGTCACTACATATATGAAAACATTACTTAAAAGTCCATCACCTATTCACTCTATTTGGTGAAAGGGCCAAAGAGTTTCTACTGACTAACGCATTTGATTATATGATTAAGTATGTAAATAATACTTTCCTCTAGCTAATACTGAAATAACCTACTATTGATATGCTAATAATTCTACATGGTTTAATTCTCTAGTTTCTGCCTTTGCAATTATTCTACTACCTGATATTATACTGATTACTACAATACTAAATTATACTTCCACCTGACGCTATACTGATACGATAAGTAACTGATTTCTAAGAGCTTCTTACATTTAACTTATAACACACAAATATGTAAAAAAAAAAATTGTAAAAGAAATGATTTTTTACACATATTACGAGATTTTTAACTTGATATCTGGGAGTAGCACTGGAATAATGTCACTTGTTTCATCTATTTTTTGATTTGTTTCTTAATATTCACTAGAGTTAAATGATAGATACATAGGACTTCACACTTAATTCATCATTCTACGTGTCCATAATACTCAAATACATTATCACTTTGTTTTGGGCTTCCATTGAATTTATTACTGGGTCGGCTAATTGTTCATGGTTTGTCTTCGTGGTGTTTCACTTTTGGTATATATTGCTTGGGATAAGCATTTAAAATATTCATAAGTATGACTTCTTGCACAAAATTGTTCGTGCGTGGTTTGTCTTTTTGGTGTTTCACTTTTGGTACATATTGCTTGGGATAAGCATTTAAATTGTTCATAAGTACGATTTCTTGCACAAAATTGTCCGCGTATGGTTTGTCACATCATAGACGAGGGGTTGATGTTATAGAATAGTTGATATGTTATAGGGTACATATCCCTTTGGGGATTAATTTCAGAGGATGGGTATCTTGATAACTGGGATAGGCATCTCTTCTGATCACGTCTATCCTTGGGAAAATTTATTACGCGTACAGTTTATGTTTCCCGTAAATTATTCACGTTCTGCCCTTCTTTTATTTGAATAAAGGGCTGAGTCTTGGTTCGACGCATTGTTTTTGATTCCTAGTTCAATGATACACAATCATTGAGGGCTTAATCACTGGGATTATAATTATAATAACTTGGTTGGGTCACTTCTCTGAGCACTTTATTTGGCAAAACTTAGTACGTACAGTTTTATGTTTCCCACCCATTTGTTCATGTTTGGCTCTTCTTTTAGTGAAGGATGGGTTGTTTTTTGCGACATCTGATATTGATTGGGTAGGGTCAAAACTTAAACTTGGAAGCTTGTATACACATATTGTCTTTGATTTGGGGTTTAAGATACGTAATCATTAAGGGATTAGCCTTCAGGATTTCTCTTGGTCCTTGAGATTTAATGTTCTGGACCTTACCCTCAAAGGATAATTTGACAGATTTTATGCAGTTTTACGACTTGCTTGGTCGGGGTGGTTCTCTTGGTAATCATCGATTCAGATATATACATATATATGGGGTTCTCGGTTTGCCGATATTGTTTGAGGTAATGTTACCTGGTACTAGGCTTTGGTGATTTGGATTGTTATCAGGGTATTGTCTTCAGAAATTTCCTTGGTGAGTACTTATTGGTGGTTGACGAATGATGAGAAAAGATGCTACTAGGGTATGTCTGTGTTGCCTGCTGGTATACCATGATTGAATTTCCACTGATTACTCCGCTTCCTAAAATACAAATATCTAGGCAGAATCATATGCTCTTGCAATAACAAAGGTTAAAACACATAAAGCACCGGTACATATTTTATAGGATGTTATACAGGGACTATTATTTAAAACAATAGTCGTGATTAAATATATGAGTTATAACAATTTAATCAGAATAATGTTAAATTTAAAGACAAAACAAATAAAAGCATTTTTCATTTCTTTAGCATATTGCAGCAATACTGGATTACTGTGATGCACGCTAAGTAATCCTATAAATAATGATTAACTACAAGGAAAATTGACACAATATGTCAATCTTTAAGACAATATTTATTTATATATCTTCAGCACACATTTTAGAGTTTAACTTATCTTAAACATTTCTCAACATTCAACTAATTTTGCGTTTAAACTCTAACTATGTAATTAAACTAATTTTCAACCATCTAATTGAAAATGAGATAGCTTATATAGCTTAATAAGAGGTCTTGATTTACTACATATTTAAATGCCTTTACTGTTTACGCACGTTCATGCCGCTTAAGAAATGCATATTTCGTGATAGCTGCATGGTTTTATGCAAACATTAAATAGAGAAAAGGGACTGGAAATGGTACGAATGAAGACCTCTACTTTCATTCACTCGATCAAGTCCTCCCTTATTTTTTTGGCTTAAGGATTATCAGGGAGTTCCGGGTTTAAGTTTTGCTTCTCACTCGAATCGATGTGATCTGTCTTTGCTCTTTTTCTATGTGTTCTCATAATTTTTCAATGTTCAGGGTAAATAACATTCTTATAGTCAGAGAAATCATGTATACGAAGCCTATTGTCAGGAGCATGTTCCACCAAAAATTTGTTGAGAATAATCCATATCTACTTTCTACATACGTCAATCTTTGGTCTTCATTAGTAAATAGGGGAATTTGAGAGTCTAAAGCTTCTCTTATTTTTGTTCGTGGTAAGGTTCCCTTGACATTCTCTATTTTTGACCATATTGTGGCTTTTACTTCTTCGTTATTAATATTTGGAATGGATTACGATAAATTGACTAGTTTGAAATTGATCACCTTGGGGCTTATTATATTCGTGCTCATGGTTATCAGTGGTGTTTTTACCGTGGCTTCTTTGGTTAATAATCGACACCCTTGTTTTATTGTTATTATTCCCACGTCCTGAAGTAGTAATTCAGTTCTGTAACTTGGATCGATTCTTTCTGTGTTGTTATAACATGAGATGGTTCCTACTGTTTCCTTTGGGATAGAAAATAGCCACAGATCATTTCTAAGATGAATAAATATACCTCGTTTTGTACTTCCTACTAGCGCTTCACATGAATTGGGAATTTCTTCCTGTTCAGTTTCTTTTAAGAATATATCTATCATACAGGATCCAGATTTTACACTATAAATAGGCAGGGTTAGCTGACATACTAGATTTTTGAATGCTACGCATTCCTTAAGGTCCTTTGGGCTGGTTAAGGCATATTTACTTCTAGCTTAATCAACTAGAAAATACTGCTATTCAGGTGTGATAGTCATAAATGAATGGCTCTTCCTGTGTTCTCTGGGAATGTTTAAATTTCATTCAAATCTCGTACATATTACTGATTCATTAATGGAATTTTTACCACTGAAAACATATGTTCATTTTTGTCTAGGATACGAACTTTTAGAATGGTGTTATAGTGGCATAGGCTTGCCACTTATGGTTCGGTGGGTAGATGTAGACCGAATGTTAGATGTGTTTTTATTTCATCTATGATGCTTTTTAGGTTCAAAGGATCTACCAGGTCGTAGGATAAAGTTCCTCCAGTAAGGGCAAATAATGCGAACTTAAACTTGCTAACATCAGCTGCTAGGTTAAGTAATGACATTGTCACTATGTCGAGCGATACCATGGTGAGGCTCGAATCTGATAATACGCGATCCACTTCGTTCTTCAAGTAATTCATTATATTTACTGTCTTTGAGATTTTCTTTGAGATTGCGTCAATTTTGTCTCTCTGATAATTGGCTATGCTGGCTTGTATTTTTTGGACATGTAAGGTCATATTCGTGGCGTTATTTAGTTTTCTCACGTTTTCCCTTAGGATATCCAGGTCTTCTTGAGTTGATAGGCCCAATAAGCGTGAAGCCAATTCTCCTACAATTGGTATTAAACTAGCAGATCTGCGGTATTTGCTTTTTCGAATGAATACCTCGAAGATTCTCGTAGTACTTTGCTTTAACTTTTGTATTTCCGTATTGAACAATTCGAATAATGCTTGTAGTCTCTATCTATATAATATTAAGAAGGATTGGTGAATAGATACTTCTAGGGCGTTTTTTTCATCTAGTCCAGGTAATGAATCAACGTAGTGTTTGATTGGTTAATCGACCATGGCTAGCCTGGCACACATATATTTACCATCAAATGTCCAGCACTTTTTGGGTATGTATATTTCTTTCTTTTTACTTTCGGAGATTTTCTTTTTCTTATCTGAATTGTATCCTTGAACTAATATAGTTTGTGTTTCAGTATGCAATACTGGGAGTCTTGCTCTTAAGTTTATATACATTTTGCCGAAGGAGTGGGTATTCGTAAATTTTGGTCCTATGGACCATGTCCATTTTGTTAATGTTGTTGATTTCAAATGCGTCAGTGTAACTAATGTCTCTTGCGATACTTTATTGAGTTTGATTAACTCTGGACTTGCATTGGTTGTGGTTTCCGAAAGTGAGGGCTGTATGTCCTCGGTTCTTGTCTCGAGTTTGGGTGTGGTTCTCGTGGTATCTTTCCTTCTTCGTGGCTTGTCGATATTTTCATTTTTTCCTTTTGGTGATATTTTCTCATTAACGTTGCTTGCAGTATGATCTTGCCATAGTTGCTTGAGGTATATCCATATGCTTGGTAATTCATTTAACACGGCGTAATTTCTATCATAGATTTTATTTTTCCTGGAAGTAGTCAAGGAGGAACTTGAGGTGGATTTTATCGTACTATGTTTGTTCATTGAACCGTCCACATTACTTAATGCTCTTCTTCTTCGGTTTTCTCTGTTGTTAGTTCCTAGAGCCTTATCAATTTCTGCCATCTTCTTATCGAAGTCATCTATTATGAATTTTGATTTCAGTTTAGGAATAATGGGGGGTAGATTTCCTTTATTTTCCTTGTGGTGCATGTCCTTCGTTGATTGCAGGATTTTGTCCGATTTTAAGAATTGCAATATAGAGTCTTTTAGTTCATTAGTATTTTTCTCTAGTCTCATTACTTGTTGAAACGAGGTTTCAAACGGTTTGGGATCCAGTTTCATAAATATTTTCCAGGCATTGTGACTTGCAAGTAACGAATTCTCGTGTTTGAAGATTATTCCATGCTTTACGATATCTTGGGCTACGGTTAGTTTTATTAATTTTTGGTTGCTTTTAATTTTGATTCATTGGTTTTTATTCTTTTAAAGATAATTTCTTTTCTTTTCTAACTATATATTACGCTTTTTGGGTTGTAGAGATATTGTTTGTAATATTTTATTTCTTGGAGTTGGTCGTGTTGACCTTGATATTTTACGCAGTTTGGATTTCCCTCAATCTTGTAAACTAATTTTTGTTTTCTGCATTTGTCTAGAAGCAATGAATCTGTCTGACTTGGACCTTTAACGAACCAGTACTGAACTTTATATTGTTTTTGCAATTTTCTTATCTCATGTTGTATATATAGAAGGTACTTGCCCTTTCTCCCGTTATATTTTATTCCCAATTTTCCTCTCGCGGGTCGATATTGGGGTTTGTTTGCCAATCGTAGTCCGAAACGATACGATTATTCGTCATATTTTCTTAAATCATATTTGACGTTCCACTTTTTCTCGCAAACTTCTTCCCCTGATTTACTCACAATGATGATTGCTGCAGAG
Source organism: Artemia sp. Qi Xiang Cuo (assembly GCF_049724085.1). Taxonomy (NCBI): domain Eukaryota; kingdom Metazoa; phylum Arthropoda; class Branchiopoda; order Anostraca; family Artemiidae; genus Artemia; species Artemia sp. Qi Xiang Cuo. Next base: position 44,487,392 of record NC_142797.1, on the reverse strand, counting down.
TATATCACTTTTTCCTTTGCATGCTTGATAGTTATAAACTCTGTATCAATAATTGCCTTGGCCATTGTTTTGAAATGAAAGGTAGTTTCTATTGGCTTTTGTCTAGTTACTTTTATTCAAGATTAGTTACAATCATGGTTTATTCTAGGTCGAGGTCAAACTACCTTTTCGCCTGTAATTCCTCGTTATTGGGTACTTATTTGTTTGACATAATGCAATATTTTAAAGCTCAATTTTAACCAATAATGAATATTTCCATTTGAATAGAATGTAAGACAACTTCAGGTCGAGGTTGAACTGCTTTTTCACCAGTGCCACCTTGCACTTGGCTATTTGTGTATTCGAACGTAATTCGATTCTCTAAAGTTCCATACAGGCTTAAAAGTATTGAGATTTTCAAGGAACTACCTTTTTTGTCAATTTAAAGAACGATATATTTAAATCCTTGGATATTCACTCTCTGACTCATAGTTTTACAAAATATTAATACACTACTAGTTTATTCATATAATGCACTTTTCAAATAATGATTGATCTACCTAGACATAACACTTTAGATAATATTGGTGGGCTCTTCTATTATTTATTTTGACGGGATTATTTATATACACAATTTTTTCCACGGACATCGGCTTTTAATTTCAATATGGGTGCATCGTCTGGCAGTGCCGCCTTTGAGTTTGAGGATGTCAACATATTGGTAAGCCGATAATTTTCCCACGATGATACATTTGAACTGATAAATTTCAGTTCAAATACTACGTTATTTTTACCATTCTCAGTCGTAGTCAAATGCATTAAATATACTACTAAATGGTTTGGGAGGTATAGACCTTCCAACGTGGCAGTTATGTCGTTCCTTCGCATGTTTTGCAGAATGACTTTCCGACATCATTGAGATAGTGACAACGGGTCGTTTAATATTTTTATCACGGTAAAACTTAAGCTTGTGTACGATTGGCAACAACATAGTTGCTCACGCACGATTACGTCAAAGCCGGGGAATATCTTGATTCCGAAACTTTCGTCTTGTTGGAACAAATTAAGGATTATTTTCTTTATGTCTTTATAATCCATCGGGGTGATTTGAAAAATAGCGGATCCTGTTGGAGGGTTTATTGGGTTTAGGTATGCGTTATTTACACAATTCACGTATAAGGCTTTAAGGAAGCTTTCTCCTTTTAGCATATGTCCTCGGTCTATTAGAATAGAGAGAAACTTAATGGGCCAAATTGTAGTGATATTGTTATCGTCCTGATCGTACCAAATGTTGTTTGCGATTTATTCAGATAAAAAGGCATATCTTGTTGTTGGGACCCTTTGTATTAAAATTTGGAATGCTAGGTTGGCACTTTGCCTAGTGTATTCGAGTGTTCTTGTCATTGTACGTGGACTAAAATTATAATGAACTAAGCTTGCCATTAATCTTAGGATCATCCTATCTTCCAAGATTTTTCTTGGAGATTTCAGAAGAAAATGTAGTGTGGGACAGTCAAGATTTTGCACTGTTCTGATGAGAACCTATTTTTTCAAGAAATCATTAATATTATCCGTACTATGGATTTTCTTGAGTTTCCACGAGGTTATATTTTCTAGTCTACAACTACTTAACTGTGGCTGGCTTGGGAATCTTATCATAGTTACTGTTTTTTGGATTTATTCTACTAGATTTTAGGTTAATATTAGCAACGTACCGTATAGTCGCTTGTTTCGACGTTTCACTTAACCAGTGGTTGACGGTTACACGCGTACTGGTATCTGCAAATGTGTTATTATATAACATTTATCAATGATTACATAGTAAATGATTACGTAATAATAATATATATTCAAAATGGTTATGTTAAATTATAGTAGTTTAAGGTATAGTAATGATTACATAATAGCTGTATCCTTTTAATTTAATGCTGATTATCATGGATTTTAGTCATTAACTTGGCCTTTTTATTTTTTTGTTATTTAATTTTTACTAATATTCTCGGGTTCCTTTTGCTGTTCGAGTTGTTCTTCGTAAGAAAATGCTTTGGTACGGCGCTTGACTACAAAATAATAAGACTGTGTCCCCACTCCCTGCCAACGTATTCCCCACGTCTCGGACTTCTTGTCCATCTTCATTCCGGATTCCCGTATGGTCATTTTTGTTAAAGTGATTCTTCTAATGGTAGGGGTAATGTTGGGTAATTCTTGCGGGTCACTTTTCATAGTGAGATGAGTTGATCTTTTCATGAGAGTTCCTCATCCAAACGGTTATGATCAATGGGATAAAAGGCACCAAAGATCACAACAGTTGACCAACGGTCTCCCACGCTGTAGGGTCGTTTCAATTAGCTGTAGTTTCTAACTCTTTATTATTTAACAATCACGTCTCCTAACTGTATAGTTGTTTCTCATAGAGAGCTAAGGCCAAACGGTAATGGTAACGAAATAAAGACACCATTCGCCACTCCCGTTTGCCATGTCTTCCCACGACGGAGGATCCTTCTGTTTAAAAAACAAACTTGTGGAATTACAGTTATAATCCCTTGCTAAGCGATTCCTTGTTATGTAATCACGCTTCGTATTTGTATAGTTGTTTCTCAAAGGAAGGTGCAGGCCACGTATTAATGTAATGGGATAATAGACACAACACCGACGCTTAGCCACAACCTTCCATGACTGGGGGTCAGTCCATTTTTACAAATCTTGCTTCAATTCCAATAGCCATTTCGAATAAGTCATCCTGTTTTGATTTCCGAGTATTTTGTGGGGCTTTTACGGATTATTTGGTCATTTTGTTCTTATAAAAGAGTTTTGACGTGTATATTGAGCCTTCATTACTCATCAAGAGGAAAACAATTTTTATTGTTATTACCTCCTGGAATGGGTAAGGTACCCCTACTGATTTTTGGCTAAAAGTGTCTTTTTACTTAGTTTTTAGTGGGTTCTCGAGCTTAAGTCGTTAAAGAAAGAATTTGTAGCATATTTTACATGAGGCATAATTAGTATTTTGTTCATCTGATTAGAATTTTGTTCACCGTTCACGTGATTATCTGAATTTTAAGTGACGGCTAAGTTCTCTGTCTAAAATGTTGTGACGGAAATAGTTATAGTCGAAATTAATATAGAGTCTTATTCTCTGTTAATCTCGTTGGCACTAGTACTAGTAAATAAAAACGCGAAATTAACAGAAAGAAAAACGGTAGACTTTCTGAAAAATTTGGATTTCCATTAATGCAGGGATTAACAATGAATTTAAAAAAGGTAAAAAAAAAATTTATTCAGAGATAAATATGGGCATCTTTTTTTTCATGTCCAATATGAATGCTTGGTGGTTCCTTTATATCCAACAATCTCATAAATATCTGTAATTTTCTAAGACAGTTAGAAAACTGCTAGAAAAACAGAAGTAAAAAAATAGATGCATTGACGTGAAGTATAAAATTTATTTACTCTATATTATTTTTTAGCGTGGGCTATTAGGCCTCAGCAAAGCGTAAAACAGACTCAATTTTTTTGATTTCTGACTCATCTTCCATTATCTTGATTTCGCATATAATTAAAGTTATTTAATTTGGGGCCTTGACTCCTTCGTTGCCGAAGGAAGTTTGTCGGAATAGTCACTTATCTTTGTGCGGCAGAAAGGAGTGCCACCCATCAAGAAGGGGTCTAAACATCTAAATACAATATTGCCTAAACTCTTTTATCTGTAATTTACCACAACGTTTGGTAAATCTTTATATTAGCGAAATATTCAAATAGTTTAAAGAAAAACTCGCTCTTTTTCCCTGGATCAGATTCGATTTCTAGGGTACCAAATACAGTCCCTAGAACGCTTATAAAGAAGGCTCCTATAGTGAAGTTGTTGATTTCGAGACAAGTGATTAATTTCTGTGTATTAAGGGCTGTTTATCTCCAATATATGTACCATATAGTTTTGCTTAGCCTTTTATAGTAAGTTCCATAGTTATTATGATTTTCTTTAATGATATATAATGAAAACGTTCTTATAAGAAACTTTTTATTTTTTTTACCGTGACCCGAAAGAATTTAATCAATTATGTAAATTTTTTGAAGCAAATCAAATAAAGACAAAACGGCAATTCATACGCTATAACATAATAAGACAGGTCATTTAGATTTTCCACTAATTCGAAAGATATTAGTTATTAAAAACTCAAATATAGACATGGACAGTCATCATTACGCATATGAAAAGGCTGTCCGAACCTCAGCGCCTCGCTTTGTACGAGAAAGTATTTTTTTTGTATTTAAAAAGTACAGTTATGAGATTTAGGCATTGTATGCTGGTTTTATTTTCAACAAATTTTTTTTTTAATATGGACAACCTCCGGGTAAGTTTCTAAGATTTGAGGTTTCTGCCGCCTTTTCTTATGGTGCGTGGTGAGCATAAAGGCGCGGTACGCATCATGTTTGGTGCGCATAAAAGTCTACTATAAGCATAAGAGCACGCCTGTCATTATTTCTTTCCCTTCCTTATTCTTATTTCTAAATATTATCAAAGGCCGTGTGCCTTTTCTGTATCGGATTGCTTTGATAGAGGTTCGTTTTAAAACCCTTTATTATTCTTGAGTTTTTGTTAGGACTTTTCAATCCAAGATATATTTCTCTGTTTATCTGGATTTTAAAATAGGATAATATTTGCCTATTGTTAAGGTCAAGAGATATCAACCTATTTATTTTTATGATCACCTTTCTCATGTATCGCAATAGCGATTGCTATAGCTTGCTAAAACTAAGGGTCGTTTTTATACTATACTTTATTTAATTGCGCCATAAATGTCGAATATACCTTCTTTGACTTGTTTCCTTTCATAGATATGGCCTGCATATCTTCTTTAGTTTCAGTTTAATTTCATGTTTGTTAAAATGAATGTATTCTGATCTATTTGTGAATACAAGTTACAATATTGTGTGACTATAACAATGGATACCGTACATTTCTGGATTTGCAAAAAGTCCATTTTTGTGAGATTATCCATGCTTCGTGGACAGCTTACAACTGGAATGATATTGCGAATACCGTTTGATGAGCTAGGTCTTAGCTAAAGTGAGTACCACACTTTGCTCTAAAGGTGCGCGAAATTTTGATTGTTGTAGCTACCTTTTGCAAATTAAAATTTCCGAAACACAAAATGATATTTCCCGTTTGTTTTTCTTTGTTAATCTAGGTTTGTAGAGTTAATTAGTTTGTTTTTTAGACCGCTAGAAAGCAAATGCCTATTGGCTGTCACTTGGTGCGATGGAATTATGCCTCTTCCCGCTAAATTAGTCAGAAACAGTGCCTTATGGGTTAGCAGTGTACAATTTTTATCTCTTAGCAAGCAAAATATACTTTTGTTGGGAAAATAAAAACGGCTAATTTCTTGTTCGCGCTATATTTTCACCGTCCATTTGCGAATGTTCAAAAAACTTGACTAAGCTACAGTTTATCTCCAGTCGTGAGACAAAACTGGGTAGATTTGCCGAAACTCTTGTTTAGGAAAACTTCATTTACAAGGGGAAACTTCCCCTGCCATCTCCGGTGAAATCTTTTACCTATGCTCGCAATTGATCACCTTTGTCGATAAGGGGCTTACAACTCGTTTGAGTTGGTATGCCCAATATTGTTTCCTAATGTGCGCTTTAGGATAAGAAATTTATTTGTTTAATTCATATGTTTAGGATACTTTTAGATTGATAATTTCCGCATTGTGGGTTATCTTTCTTGAGGTTTTGATATTTTTGCGGGCTACTTTTACCGGATAAAATTTCTTTTAAGTTTTGATTTTTTCTACCGGTTAAGTTTACGGGTCAAAACTTGCGGATTAAAATCGGCAATGTTCAATTTATTTTAAGCCGTGGGTTAATTTTTTTTTCATGTGTTAATTCTTTTGTGGAGAAGAAGGTGTGGCGCTTTCTGTGCTGCATATTTTTTTAACTGTATTAATTATGTAATGTTACTTCCATTTATCATTTAGCTTTAGTATTTGTTGGACTGCATTAAAGTTTCGGGGACGCTTTGCTGTCGCGTTTACTTGGTTTGGTCTTATGATGATTGGAAGGTACTTTTTAAGTTTATTCCTATTCATTTTAGATTGTGATATCCCTGGAAATGGAGGACACGGTTAGGTTTACCAATTATAGGTATGACTACCTTATACTCTGCCCCTTAGATACATGGTTTCACTAAACTAGCGCCTGTTTGTAGTTGCTGGTAACGCTGATTTTATCTTCATTTTTTTTTGTCTCCTCTATTGTCTCCTCTAAAGTCCACTCTATTGTCTTCCAATAAAAATAGAAGTAAAAATTTTTTAATAACAAAATATTTCTAGGATATAACACAGTGCAAGGGGTTAATCTAACTGCATTGCTAGTGTTGACTTTAAAAGAGAGAAAGTATTCTGATTTTAACGGAGAAATACGTAAACAATTCGATCTATTTGCCATTAGTTTTTGTGAATTCTTGGGACACAAAGTGAAGCCACTGACGTAAAATAGTTTTCGAGAACTAGCATTTTGCATAAGGCCACTTGAACTGCATAAATAATTTACAACGTTAAAAAAATAGTATCATTTTAGAAACTAAATTGCGAAGAGAAAAACTGCTTGGTCTCACTTAGCGATTTGTAAGGGTTTTACAAACAGCTGAATGTATTTTAAACCCTAAATGAAAACTCTCAGTTCTCGTTGGCCTGCTTTTATTCTCATTGTACTCTACGGGGAAGGGATGCTTTTTGATTATTTGCGCTTCTAAACACCGCATGTCTTACGTACGGATTAAAGATCCACCTCTATTACTCAAGAAAAAATACATAATCTTACTTGTGATTATTCTCAATGACTGAATTTCTAACTAATTCTTGAGTTCATATTTTGATTCAGATAATTGGTGACAGATTCTCTTTTTTGAAAGGATTTGAAATATTAGTTTGCTTCTGCTATTCAGGTTGATAGAAACTCTATATTTATAACTAGGATAACTATTATGTTTCTGCATGCTAACAAATTATACTTGAAATTATTAATAGTCTTATATATGCTCAATTATTACGCTACCGCCAGTTTTTTAGCTGCCAAATGTGTTGTTCGAGTCAACAGAAAAACCTTGGCTGTAATTGGTGCGACAATGCCTTGTACATATTTTTGTCAATTATGTGCTGTATTTTATCTAATATTTTACAAATTTCACAGAAAGTTGCATGGCTAATTTTGGTCATCTTTTCTTGTAATTAAAATCAAACTACTTTATTATTGGAGAGATTTCTATATTTCTCATCCTTTGTTAATTAACTTAATGGCATTTCAAAGAAATATGGATATTAGCTAAGTAAAAAGGGTTTAGAAGCTTTTGAAAAATCGTAATTACTGGTGTCGGGCGAATGAGAGGAAAATTTCAAAATAGGATATACCGGGGACGCTTTCTCTGGAAGGAATAAATAAAAACAGAAGTATCACGTGTTTCCTGCCCTTATGTTTGAATGATGGCCAACTTGCATGCTAACACGCGAGGCAAACATTGGGGTAAGGCAATATCATTGCTTAAAGAAAATGTATGAAAGTGCTTAGAAGTTATGAAGTTTTAGCCAAACTTTCATAACAACGATTATTACTCGAACAACTGTATGTAAACCTCGTTTATCTAACAACCACACTTCATAAGCTCTGGCCCACTCTCAGCCAGTTACATATATCTTTAAAGATTTATGAGGGAACTAAGGTTTTTTGGATACTCAATCTAGTATTTTTTTAACATCTTATCAATAACCGGTAAGGTTTATTGATTCTTAGTCTAACGTGGATCACGCACGAAGTATTAGACTACCGCCATACCTTTATTTGCACAATTTACTATACTAAATTTAAAATAAAAAATATTTCTTTTTTATTTGTATTTAAGTGAGAAAAGAACTTTACCTTTTTTTGAATTTAAATGGTAGCGATGATCAATATTTTCTTAGTTTTGTGTATCGGTTGGTAACGGATGCACTTTGGGCGTTTCTTGTGGTGAAGAGACCTCTGAGGAATCCTGGCCAGTTGTATCATTTATTTGGGTGGTGGGGTATTGGGTTCTAACAGTCGCGCTATCGCACGTTGGAGGATTTTGTCGAGTAGATTCCACTTGGGGGTTTAAAAGGGGATACTGGTCTTGATTTGGAATTGTGAAATACAAGGGTTCTGGTGGCCCTTCGTTGTAATTGATAGCAAGAGTATTTTCCAATGGGGGTCGAGGGCCAAACCGACTTCAATTGTAAACAAGGTTTCCACCATTTTCTCTAAGTTTGAGTAAAATTTTCTTTGTTTTTGCAATTCTTTGTTGATTTCGGCTTGGTTTCCTTCCAACTGTTTTTCTAGGCTTTCCTGTCTGAGTTGGATCCTTTCTTTTTGTGCTTTTAAGCGGTCGTATTCATGCTGTAGATTCAAGAGCTTGACTTGTTCTGGTACCAGTGCTTTTTGCACTACTGCTGTGGCAGTTAAGACGGTGTTGGTCCTGTAGTATTCCACTTTTTTACCGATCTCCTGCATTTTATTGTATATGCTCTGTAACTTTTGAAGCTTACCAAAATAATCGTAACCGTTGACAAGTGTGGCGTCACTTAATAATTCCATGTCATTCTTTATTTGTACAGCCTTTTTTTTGCATTGCATAAATTCGGTTTCGATTAGATCATTTATTTGTTTTGCCACGAGGATCTCATTTATTCCCTTGTTTATCTTTTCCTTGGAGGCCTTAACTTTACTAAGGGATTGGAGTGTGACTTCTATCATATTTTCGATTTTCAATCTCTCTGTTATCAATTGTGCTGCAGCATTCAGCAGTTTTGACCACCTTTGAAGTAGTTGGTCCATATTTGTTCTGTCTGCAAACGGGGTGGCACCAGGGTTTTTTTTTTGGGGGGGGGGGTTAACAATTTTTTGTTCTACTTCTGCCTTCAGGGTTTTCTATCAAACCGGAATCCAGCTTATCTGCAAAAGTTAACTATTAATTTCCTTCAACCTTTTACGGATAGCTTTCGTAGAAGTGTCGTATCCAAACATATTTGTCTTATTTTTTTTTGCTTAGTTAACCTAGTCATTTCGTCTTAACATTATTTTATGAGTTTTTAGGTACTTGATCTCTAGACGTACTTCCACTTATCTGGTTTCTTAATTACTATACCGGATTTAGTGGTAACTCCCCCTTCGCTTTCTTGCGTTTTATTATTCTTTGACTTTCCCATAGAGATTAGGTCAAACTTCTTGTATTGCTCCAATAGGAATTTTTGACCTTTCAATTGAGTTTCTTTCGCATGAGCCGTAGCTGAAGTTGGTTTTCGTTTTTGTGTGTCTTGAGGTTCGTCTGGAACTGTTTCATCGTCTGATTCAGAAGAACTAGTCTCTGAGGTTTCATCGTTGGGGCCTTCCGGGGTGGTCCTTTGCAATTTTGGAGTATCACCTGCCCTTGCTTCATATATTTCGTCTCCTCTGGAGGTAGAAGGTTTATTTTCCATTTTCTCATGCTGAATTCTTGTTTCGGGAGAGTTAAAAGATTCTTGAGAGCTTTGGGAGGAGTCAAATGTTTGTGGAGAGTGTCTCCATTGTTTTAACGCCCTATCTTGGGGGGGGGGGTATTTTCTGTAGCATGGTCTGTCTCCAGGAGGATGATTCCTTTGGCTTAACTTTGGATACCGTTATGTGATGATATTGTCCTAGATTTTTGTCTTCAGGGGATTTTTGGGTCCAAGGCAAGGTACTTTGCCTTGTTTTTATAGGATAATTGATAATGCCCATATCTTCTCTCAAATTTTTCTTGTTTGTGTCCTTGGGTGGGGTTTTCTTTATTTTTACACCAGGGGTTTCCATAGCCCTATTTAATTCATCCTGTAACGATAGGGGTCTCTCTATCGGGGTTGCTGGTGATACCATATCATCTGAAAATCTTTTTTTTTGGGGGGGGGGGACAAGGGGTAGAAATTATATTGGGAAAAATTGGGTTTTTGGGGACAGCGTATAGTCTAACTCTTCTGAGATTTCTGACGATGAACTTTTTGGACCTTTTGGTGTTTTATTCCAACTGGTATTAAAGATTTCCCTTTGGGGACAACTAGATTATTCATAGCTAAAAATTCTTCAAAATTTTTCTCGTCACTGTCATTTCCGAAATAGTCTTGTTTGAAATTGGAAGGTTTTAACTCGGCTAGCCTTGACTTGGGGAATTCGTCTGCCGCATTTGACGAATCGCTAGATGAGGGTCTCGGTACCCATCTTTCCAGGAACTTGGCCCTTTTTATACGGCTAACATGTGCCTTATATGTTCTTCCGTTTTCGGGGTTTATCATTTTAAAAGTAAAATCATTGTCGAATTTTTTGATTACTCTATAAGGTCCAGAATATTTATCGGAAAGTTTTTTGCCTTCCACCTTTCCCTCATTTTTTAGGTAAACACAGTCTCCTATCTTAAAATTTATGTTCCCCTTGACTTTGGGTTGGTTTCTCAACTCTTGGTTTATTTTACATTTTTCTAATTCTTGTCTAACTATCTTATAGGTTTTCCTCATCTTATTTATAAACTCTTGATTGTAATCCTCTGTATTATTGTAATACTGTCTGGATTCTATAACTTCCAGATACGGTATTTTGAAATCGTGTCCGAATAATAAATAAAAAGGACTTTCTTTAGTTGTCTCTGAATAGGCAGTATTGAATACATTGGTTGAGTAAGGTAGGAATTGATCCCAATCGTTTCTGTTGTCTTTTGTATAAAGGCTCAAGATATTTGAAAATATTTTATGCCTGTTTTCGATTTTCCCATTAGCTTGCGGGTGACAGGGGGATGTCACAAATTTCTCTATGTTAAGAAAACTCATTAAATCTTTTGTTACCTTAGAAAGAAAATTACTTCTATTTTCGCTTATAACCTTGTTAGAGATGCCAAATTTAAAAAATATTTTTGCTAATGCTTTACTCGTAGCGTACGCGCCTTGATTTTTCAATGCTTTAACAAAAGTGAATCCAGAAAAGTGGTCAATAACTGAAAGAATGCAGGTATGGCCTCTGTAGGAGACAGGTAAGCCTTCACTGGATCCATATAGATCAAATGAAACAATATCGAAAGGGAGCCTCGCTAACGGGACACTTCCCATTGGAGGGTTAGGATAAGTTTGGGGATTTTTTCTTAAGTTACATGCTTCACATGTACTTATAAAATCCTTAAGTTTTTGTTAACGCCGATGGTACATAAAAATATTGTTTTAACTTGTGAAAGGTTTTCGTTATTCCTAAGTGTCCACCTATATCCGAATGAAAGTATTCAAAGGCAGGTATTATTAAGTTTTGGGGTAATACTGGAATTATTAAGGTTTGATTTCTATTCGTATCGCCTGTTACTATCCTGCAAAGAATTCCTTCGTCTAAATCATGATAAAAATTGTCTATTTCCCTTCTCAGGGCTTAGAACTTATCAGGGAGGTTATCAAACTTCACAAAATAATTAATGAGATTCGAACAGATTTCATCCTTAACTTGGTTTCTTTTAATGTTAGCTAGCGATAAGGGGCAATGATTAATTTCGTTTTCTTCTATTTGGATTTTAGGTTTATTCTTCTTGTGTTTTCGTTTACTGGGATTAATGGAATTTATTTCTTTATTTTCGTTATCTTAGGAGTTATTTTCAGGGTATCTACTAAGTAATCACAGGGGGCATTTTGTTTACCGGTCAAATGTTCAAATTCGTAATCCAGATCTTGGATTTTCATTATCCATCTAGCTAAGATTCCCTTTGGATTTTTGAATGTGCTTAGGTACTGTAAGGTTTAATGGTCCGAACGCAACTTAAATTTTCGACCCACTAAATAATGTCTAAATTTGTCTAAGTGGTATTTTATAGAAAGTAGTTCTTATTGCGTTGCAGAATAACTGCTTTCGCCTTTCGATAAAGTTCTACTTTAATAGCATATGATTGTCTCTATATACGTGGGGGGTTTCTGTAGGGGGTCGGAGTAGTCTTCTATGGGGATTAAGTGGGAAAGGATTCCGCGGATGCCCAGAAACGAGGCGTCGGTAGTGACCACAAATTGTCCTTTTTCAAAATCAGGTAGAGACAATACTGGTTTAGAAGTAAGTCCTTTCCTGAGAGTGTCTAATGAAGTTTGAGCTTCCTGCGACCAGGTAATATTTTGGGGAGTCACTTTAGTTAGGTCCGTTTGAGGTTTTGCAATTTGGGCGTACTTACGTATAATTTTTCTAAGATAACTAGTCAGACCAAGAATTGCTCGCAATTGTTTTATAGTTTTTGGGGGTTTTGAGGTTTTCTTCGCAGTTTATCTTGTCAGGGTCTGGTGAACTTTGGCCTTGGGTCACTATCAGTCCCAAAAATTTTATTTTAGTTTGAAGTAAATTTGCTTTTTCGGGTCTACATTTCAGATTACCTTCCCTGAATTTTTCAAAAAATTTGGCTAACGTGGCTAAATGATCCTCAGGGTTTTCTCCTACACAAATTACATCATCCACAAAATGAATAATATTCTTTAAGCCTCGTAATAAATATAATAAAGGTCTACATAGTGCACTTGAACTAGTTTTAAGTTCGAAGGGTACTCTTAAATATTCATAAGAGCCACACTCAGTTGTAGAAAATGACGTTTTATAAACTTCATTATCTGCTATCTTGACTTGATGATACCCTTGTGTGAGGTCGAGAGATGTAAAAATTTTATTTTTGTTTGAGATGGAGTCTAGAATTTCGTCGATTCGGGGCAGGGGAAACTTCTCGCTAACTACTTGCTAATTTATTGCTCTATAGTCTACTACGAGTCTAAGGTCCTTGTTCTTTTTTGGCACTAGTATGACAGGGGCTGAATACGGGCTTATATTTGGGCGTATAATATTGTTTCTCTCTAATTCGCGGATTTTATTTTTTAACCAATTTTTGTAGGGGTGAGGAATACGATAGGGTTGTTTAACTACGGGCAACCCTTTAGTTAAGATAGAATTCTCATAGATCGGTATCAATCAAATGTCCTCTTCACACGTAGAGAATATATCTTTAAAGTTCCAGAGCAATTCGCATAATATTTCTCTTAATTCCGCATCTTGGATATGATCTAATTTAAATTTTTCCAAGAATTGGGGCCTTGTTAGTGGGTACCTATCCCTTGGATTTCTATCGTTAATAGTATTAACTAGGCTCCTTTTGCAGTTTTTCCACACGTTTAGCTCGCACTCAGAAATCACTTGTATATCCACGAGACATGTTCCCTTTTTTAATGTAATTGTATCATTTTCATGTGTATTCGTCAACCAAATAAAATTTTCTCCTTTCTCATATAAAATGATCTGTTCTTCACAAAATAGATTTTCGGGGATTTCTCTACACGGGGACTCAAACCAAATCTCGGAGTTGTCGTTAACGGGGGTGACCATTTGTGAGATTTGAACTTTTTGCATTGTTTTTGGGGGAATCTTTGTCTTGCGCACTGCGAATCCATAATATTTTTCTTCCGAATTATTTCCTATTAAGTTAAGATTGGCGCTTGGTTGCGTCAAATCTTCTGCTAGTGGGGTTGGCTGTGATGGGACAGCATTGAGGTTTATTATCTCGTTCCATAATTCTGCTATTTTCTTAATTTCTGCTTGCCTATACTCCTGCATTTTCCCTATTTTTGCTTTTATTGACTTGATCCATTTGTCGATGGGATTTCTCCTACAGGACGAGAAACGGGGTACAAAAGTTTTTATTCTATTCACTGTTGCATCCCTTTCCTCCACACGTCTGAGAATAGGATTGGATGGATATAAGAGTCTGTGATTAGCTATATCTAATAGTACTTTATTAGATTTAAAAAAATTAGCACCGATTATAGCCTCATATGGGACATTTTGCATATTATGAAGTTGGTAGGAAAGATTCTATTATCTTTTGTCACATCTAGGCGTATTGAGCCTACTGCTTCCAGGCTATGCCCTTTGACGCTGGTTAAACTGGGAATATTAAATTTTTTTGTCGCTTGATACACACTGGTAATTTATTGAATACATTCGAGTTTATTATATTAACCGATGCACCGGAATCTATTAGCGCTTTGAATTAAATATTTTCAACGCCAAAATCATTTAATATAGGTAATATATCATTATTATCACTTAAAGAAGGTACAACTACTGGAAGGGACCTTTAAAAATACTGGCCTTCAGGGTCCCGGTTAGTGTTCTTGGGGGCCTGATTCGTTTCCCTGTGCATTAATTTGGTAGGCTGGTGATTGACATTGGGGTTCGGTAGGAACTTCCCTAGCAAGCTGATTGACATTTGATTGTCTTGGTTGCCAAGTATTATTACGTGGGTCGGAATTTCTTGTGCAGACGGGTCGCGGTGTTTGTTCATTTTGCATTGACGAAAAATTTCTATCCGTCGGGAAAAAATATCTTCTGTCATCATTCGTATTCCTGCTAAATCTAGTAGGATACAGTGTCGGTGAATTAAATTGGTACATGTTTTGTCACGTATTTGGGTTGGGGAACCGATAATTATTTTGTCGGTTGGGGGGAGGATTTGCGTATTCCAATCCATGTTGGTAGGGGTTGCGGAACAATGGCAGACGTGGGGGTTTACTCCTATGACTTCCTGGCCCATTGGCATTTAAGTTTTTTCTCCCGAACAAACGGTTATTAAAACTGGGGGTTGCTGGTGTATAATTGTTTCTAGTACGGCATTCCCTGGCAATATGCCCTTTTTTATTACATAAGTAGCATATAATTGGGGGGAGGGGGTATTTACGTAGTTTGCCGTATTCGTGGGTACGAAACGTACAGTTCTTTGTCTGGTAGGGGTTGAGGATCTATTTCTATTTGGTTTTGGGGAATTATCTCTTGAGAAAAATGCGGGTGAAATTTCTCGTGATCGTCCGGAGTCCATTCTCCTACATTGTTTATTCTTGATTTATTGTGGTTGGCCACGATGGTGTCGATTTCAATCATTCTTTCTGCCTCTTGAACTCCTAATACTAACGTTTGAATATTCTTAGATATTATCATTCGGTATAGTTTGGGGCTCAATCCTTATAAGAAAGCGTTTAGTACAATTTTAACATATAAGCTACCAGATTCTCTCCCATATTTAGCCTCTATGGATATCATTACTTTGTGTAGGTATTCCCTAACATTTTGGCTTTTGTCAAAACATACTGTTCCGTGCTTTAACTTGTGTGTTGAACTGGTCTCAACGAATGTTCTTCGGAATGCTTTTAGCAATTTTTCTATGGAGTTTATTGGAAGGTTGTTATCTTCTCCTATGGTGTTCCCTATTTGTTTTCAAAGTGTTTTAACGTTTGCCCTTTTAGTTTCATTAACAACATGCCCACTAATGATTTTAAGTCCGTTTGAGTTACTTCTACAAATTGGTTTAGTTGGATACTAAATTCATCTACGTCTGAGTTTCCATTATATGAGGGAAGGGATTTTGAAATTTCCACTGTTTTAGCAATAATTTTTTGTTTTAGCAATTGTTCGTTTGGATCTAACGACATATTGGCTAGTATTTTCAAAAATAATTAAAATTCGGCACTGAGGTTTTTTTTTATATAACTCAAATCTGACACTTTCAAATTTCGCTTATCTTAAGAGAGGATTCTATATATATTTTTGTTTTCTTAGGGAATATACTTTTTTTTACTATCTTCAGGGGACTTAGGCCTAACAAAATATTGCACTTTCTCAATGCGTAGTATTTCTCGATAATCTTTTCTAAGTGTAAAATTTTGTCCTTGTGTTTTGCTCCTTTAAACAGTGCCGCACCAATTATAATGGGGGGGTATGTATTTTTTTGGTGGCGTTTAGTAGATTTTATACCACAGTTGAGGGGGAGCTTCGTGTGATGGGGATTAAAACAGCTGTTCAAGTGGGGAGCATATGTTAATGGCCATACTGAGTCGAAATCAGGCTACTTAGATTCAGGTTCCCTAGAGAGCGGATGGAGCCACAAGGACTAATTATCTTGAGAAATACTAACATGAAGAGAAAAAATTAAGAAAGTAATGTATTTATTATTACTCACATTTGCAATACAAGGTTGATTCAGGAATATCAAAATAATCTACACTTCAAATCACTGTTAAGACACTTTGACAAGGTTATACACTGAGGCATATGTAGCGCAACATAGGTTTACTAGTGATCTCAAAATGTCAAAATGTTAATAGCTAGATCATAATTTCACTCACATTAGACTGCTCTCAAACTCTACTCCAAGACTGACTCTAAACTCATTCTAGACTGATTATAAACTCCCGCAAAATTGTTAAGTTCTGCGAACTATACTCTCCAATTTTGCCAGAGGTTACATTCAGGCGTTGCTGAAAAGTATATTACACTGGGTCTATTGGTTCAGACATTATGTCCTATATTCCTATTGGACAGGGAATACACCAATTGGCTATTTTAACTTTAACGTGATTAATGGTTGCAAGATTGACATTTCAGAATTTTTACTGTCAAACAAAGTTTTGGTATTACATTGTTTATATCCTACTTTGCATAGTTTATAGCTATGTTATTGACATTTGTGAATTTTTCCTGTCGAACAGAAGTCTGGTCTACTATTGTTTATTTTACTTTGTATCTTTTTTAATGGTGAAACACTGTTTCACCATTGGCTACTCTGTTTGCACCTGTGAATGTTGTTCAATACTTAAGGATATTATTAGAAATCAGATTCCCTTTGGGAGCGTATTTTCGAATCCTACAGGCCGCACCAATTCAAATGGGGGGGGAGGGCTATGTAGAGCTTCGTGTGATGGGGGATTAAAACAGCGGTTCAAATAGGGAGCATATATTAATGGCCTCACTGAGTCGAAATCAGGCTACTTAGATTCAGGTTCCCTAGAGAGCGGATGGAGCCACAAGGACTAATTATCTTGAGAAATACTAACATGAAGAGACAAAATTAAGAAAGTAATGTATTTATTATTACTCACATTTGCAATACAAGATTGATTCAAGAATATCAAAATAATCTACACTTCAATTCACTGTTAAGACACTTTGACAAGGCTATACACTGAGGCATATGTAGCGCAACATAGGTTTACTAGTGATCTCAAAATGTCAAAATGTTAATAGCTAGATCATAATTTCACTCACATTAGATTGCTCTCAAACTCTACTCCAAGACTGACTATAAACTCATTCTAGACTGATTGCAGACTCCCGCAAAATTGTTAAGTTCTGCGAACTATACTCTCCAATTTTGCCAGAGGTTACATTCAGGCGTTGCTGAAAAGTATATTACACTGGGTCTATTGGTTCAGACATTATGTCCTATATTCCTATTGGACAGGGAATACACCAATTGGCTATTTTAACTTTAACGTGATTAATGGTTGCAAGATTGACATTTCAGAATTTTTACTGTCAAACAAAGTTTTGTATTACATTGTTTATATCCTACTTTGCATTATTTATAGCTATGATATTGACATTTGTGAATTTTTCCTGTTAACAGAAGTCTGGTCTACTATTCTTTATTTTACTTTGTATCTTTTTTATTGTTGAAACACTGTTTCGCCATTGGCTACTCTGTGTGCACCTGTGAATGTTGTTCAATACTTAAGGATATTATTCTCTTGCACCTGGGATATTGACGTCGGAAATTTTATTCAAATCAAAAATTTGCATTGTAACTATAATATATATGGCTGTAAAACTGACGTCTCTGAATTCTTCCTGTCAACAAAAGTTTTGTATTAAAATTGGTCATGTTTTATTTTACATAAATCATAGCTATTTGATGCCTCTTAATTAAGCAGATTGCACGACGCGAATTCCGTGTCCTTTAATTTTGCGTTCTCTTAGAAGATATTGTCTAAATTAATAATTCGACGGAGGGGTTTCTACTTCTCGGATTTTGATCCCGTTACAGAAGGCGGTGTCGTAGAAACTTCAAAAAAGGCTCATTCGATTTGAAATTCAAAGGGCTTTGCCCTTTTTAATAGTCGAAAGTGATTTGAGGGCAACTAACCCCCCTCTCACGCCCACCTTTTCCCTTAACACATCTAATCAAAATTTTGAGACAGCCACTTTATTAAACGTAGTTTTAAGGTCTGGAAATTAGGTCTTTGAGGATGACAACTCCCCCACAGCCCTCAGGGCAAGGGTTTTAATTTAAGAATTCTCGGAATCCTTAAATCATATTATTTTTTATGGAAGGGATACTCGTATAAACTTTAGAGGTGGCTCATTTGATTGGAAATTGAAAGTTCTTGTTCACTTTTTAAGAGTAAAAAGAGATTGGAGGGCAACTAGCCCCCCCCCCCCTGCTCCACGCCCCAAATGCATCAGATAAACATTTTGTTAAAAATAGTTGAAAGGTTAAGTAACAAAACTCTGGCGTCGACAAAACCCCCCAGGGCCCGGGGGCAGGAAGGGATTCTCGTATAAACTTCAGAGAGGGCTCATTTGATTGGAAATTGGACGGTTTAGTCCAGCTCTTACGAGTCAAAATCGATCGAAGGGAAAATACCCCCCCCCCCAAGCCCTTTTTCCCCACCCCTCCCTTTGAACTAATTCTGTTTATACCTGAAGGCCCAATAAGAGTTAGAATGTCTTGGTATTAACACACACCTATTAGGCATCTGCACCCTCCCTAACAAGGAAAGAAGCAGAGAGTGTAAGGCAGTGGCGGATTCAGGGGAGGGGTGAGGGAGAGCCTCCCTAAAGTAGTCTAAAATAATGTAATTTACTTAATTAACGCAAGATTGCGTTAATTAAACTTGCTCCTAACGCAAGTTTATCTGATCAACCTATTTTGTGCCCCCCCCTAAAAAATCCTGGATCCGCCCCTGGTGCCCCTGTTCCAAACCCCGTTCCAAAGTTTATGCGACCACCTCTTCCGCATAAGGTGCCCCTGAAAAAATATATAAGTATTTATTCATTGAACCCTTATGGCTCTTTACTAGGTAGCGCTATAGCATTGCTTCTGACCTAAAAAGTTGAGTAGAAATTTAAGCTTCCATTTTTATGAATATCCAAAATTATCTGAGGGGAATATGTTTGGGGAGCATATTCCACGGCTGGGAAATTTCTGCTGGGTGGAATTTAACGTGGGGGGATTATCAGCAGGAAAAGAAAATGTTCTTTGAGGGGGGAGGAATTTTCCAGAGGTGGGTTTTCCAAATTTGAATTATTCAGGGAGGGGACGACTAAACCCATTCAATAATATTCTAAATTTTACATCTGAAGTGTAACAGGAATAAAGAATAAACGGAAATGTCAGAGATAGCACTTAAGGTTCCTTTAGACGATTTTGTTCGTGTCTTTTGAAAAAAGACATTTTCAAAAGACAGATTAATTTCATTTGTTTTACTTTCTCTGTGGCTGCTGAATTATGCATGTGAATGGGGAGACTTCCCCCCACCACTGTCTCCGCTAAAGTTTCAGTTTTTATTTCAAGCCTTAAAAATAAACGCAATGCGATAAAAGTATAACTCAAAATAACATATATAGAATAATATATGCACATAACACGGAACAATTAATCAAAATTTCATATTATGAGCTGAGGCTCACCCAAATGATTGGCTGGGGGTCTCACCATTCCACAATCTATGGAATCAATCCTACAATAACTGGAAATATAAAGTATTTTTGAGTATTATAACGTCTTCCACAACTCAAATGGTCCAACATTCTATAACCCAATGAGTCGGTCTTATCTCCTAAATAGGGAACGGAGGAGATAAATGAAGTTCCGCCTCGTATTGGATGAGGCTCCAATCTCAACCTCCCCCTCTCCTACTGTCTACGCTAAATTTTTCTTCCTTCTGCAAACTACGCCGCCCCCCACGCCAAAGACTTAATAAGGTAAAGTTTTGTATGGGAAGAACACATAGTAAATCTATTTTAATTATCCAATTATAAGGTTAAAATACTTACTCTTTGATAGATGCAAAATTGCTTTGGCACACAAAATCCTATTAAGGTCAATTCCAAATAGTCGTGATCCCTTTGTGTCAGCAAGTGAAATGGTCAAAACCCCCTTATTGGAGCTATTTTTTTTTCAATCCATTCATTGTTGCCAATCGCTGTCCACAATATATAGAAGCCGTCAATTGTTCATGTATAAGGTTTTTATCAAAGAGGTAAACGTATAGACTTTGAAAAAAAGCCTCATTCGATTTAAACTGAAAGTTCTAGATCCGTTTTTTAAAGTCAAGAATAATCGGAGAGTAAGCACCCCCCCCATGCAATAAAAAATTGAAACTTTTTGCAATCAAAAACGAACAAAAACTAATTAAAATAACTGTCCGAAAAATAGGTTTTTCAAAGAAAAATAAAGGCCATTTTAAACTTAAGCTCTGGAGATATGAATACCTGTTAAAATTCAAACTCAAAATGACCAGAAATTACTATTAAAGAATAAATGAAACCCAAAACGAACAGAAATTACATATACAATCATAGCAAAAACATACAACAAGAAACAATATAAATGAATAAATAGATTAAAAGCGAGTAATGATTAGATTGAATATGAAAATCAAGCTTAAAACGACAAAAAATTAGTTTGCTATTAAAGTATAAATGAAACTTAAAACGAACAGAGACTAAATAAACAATCAATGCGAACAAACATACAATATATATTAATGTAAATGAATAAATAAATCTTAAAACGAGTGAAACTTAAATTGAATATGCAAATCAAGTTTGAATCGAATAAAAATAACTACAAAGAATAGTTTGGTATCGCCTCACTGCAGAAGCCTAAAACCTACTGCGTCATTGGCGCTTTACTGAAAACGAGTTATATTACAAATGTTTTCTTTTGTAATTAATATTGAAAATAAATATTAAAATTACAGTAAAATTTTGAACTGATGAGCTTTCAGCAATTAAAATTATTATACATCAAATATTCAGTTTAATTTATTTGTTCTTTCCAAGATTGGTCAAGACAAATATAGTTTCACTACAAACAAAATTTGGATACTGCCCCCTTTTTTAACTGCAAAAACCTAAAGCCTTCTGCGTCATTGGCGCTTCACTGAAAACGAATTACTCTTATATTACAAATTTATTCTTTTCCAATTCTTACAGCATTGAAAATGAAAATAAAAATTACAGTGAAAAAATCTTCAGCCGATGGATCTTTCAACAATTAATATCATTATATATCTAATATTCCACTTGATTTTGTTTATACTTTCCAAGACTGTTCAAGACTCATATAGTTTTCAGTAATGCACAAATGAGGCAGTAGGTTTTAAGCTTCTGAAGTGAGGCGACACCCAAACTCTTGTTTGTAGTTATTTTTATTGGATTCAAACTTGATTTGTATATTCAATTTAAGTTTCACTCGTTTTAAGATTTATTTATTCATTTACATTAATATATATTGTATGTTTGTTCGCATTGATTGTTTATTTAATTTTTGTTCGTTTTAAGTTTCATTTATACTTTAATAGCAAACTATTTTTTTTCGTTTTAAGCTTGATTTTCTTATTCAATCAAAGCATTACTCGCTTTAAAACCTATTTATTCATTTAAATTATTACTTGTTGTATGGTTTTTGCTATGATTGTTTATTTAATTTATGTTCGTTTTGGGTTTCATTTATTCTTTAATAGTAATTTCTAGTCGTTTTGAGTTTAAATTTTAACAGGTATTCATATCTCTTCAGCTTAATCTTAAAATGGCCTTTAGTTTTATTTGAAAAACTTATTTTTCGGAAAGTTTTTTTTAATTAATATTAAGAATCAGCTTAAAGCAGGCTATGCTAAAATTGTCCCAAATCGCAGCCGACATTCTCGTAAGGCGTTGGTTACACTCTATTCTACATACTGTGACCATTCCATTGTGTTTTCTATCAGGTTTGCGCCCATTTTTTAATACTAGGGATATGCAGGATATTAGAGTTTTGTACTTCCGTTATTGTAAATATCAAGTGTATTTGCCTCGTTGGTATAGAAACCGTATAATTATTCGAATATTAAATGTAACTAATATATTGACTTCATACAACAAGTTGGACTCTAAGTTACAAGATGAGGCCTGCAAGCCGTTGAGTCCTTTTAATCCTCTTTTGCGTTTGTTCTGATTTGCATTTGTGTTCTTTATATTAATATTGTATTGGGAATTTTTTTCGCTTTTGTTATTCCACTTTTTTATACATATTTAATATTGTTTTGTATGTGTTTGTTTACCACCGTACCTGTGGGTCAGAAATAAATTATTATTATCATTATTATTAGGTCATTTTCCTCATCTCGATTTGGATTTGGATTGTTTTTTTATATTTGATATTCTTTTGCATTTGAGTAGGAAGCCTTCTCTAATTACTACACGAACAAGATCACATGCCTATTTCTCGGACGATCAGAGAGCTAGAAATACTAACGGGAGTGACATCACTTGACCTCCATGAATTTAGCTTGAATTTACGTAATATGCTTTTCGAAATCGAACTACGCAATATCTGTGTTGATACAATTTCACCTTGGAACATTGTATAAGTCTATTGTACTGCATGTGTAATATTTCAGTTCTTTTGAAGCAATTAAAGCATAAACACTGTATAAATTGGGAATTCTGATGTTATTGCTACGCAAATTTATATCGTAAATTTTATTTTATAAATAATTAATTGAGGTATTTGGGTACTATTGCATTTTATTGGAAACATATCAAAAAGACAAGTCTGCACAATAAAATAAAGAATGGATGAAAAAAACTTTAGAAACAAATTTGGGGTACATATTTGGACATTGTGGGAGGGGGTGATTGCTTAAAGCATATATGAAATGTAACCCTGCCAGGATTTTTTCTTTGAACACATTAATTTATTTGGGGTGTAGCATAGCAGTTAAAATGTCGTTTGATGTAAATTTTAGGTCTATAAGCTGTGTGTATGTGTTAACGAGCTTTTTTTAATCTACTTATAGGTCCATATAGTGGGAACGTGCTATCAAGCCTTTATTTCTAGAGTTTATAACATTTCGGAGGTTTTATAATGGAGGTCTATTGCGTAGGCTAGACTAACAGTGAAATTTATCCCCACTTAATTCTGTTTTTGAAACAGAATTTCTTTAATGCTTATTGACTATCTCATAATGGTTAATGAATGCAATAAAAAAATCTTTATTTCAACTTATTTCAGTTTTAGACCTAATATACGATAGTATATGAATGGCTTCTTTCAACTTTAGTAAACCCGTTTTTATCCAAAAACAAGAAAAAAATTGTTTTACACATAATCATTGAATTTTTATAAACCTCATCAAATGTTAATGACAATATGTCTTTTGCTTGAAAAGTACAAGATGTCAAAATATTATTTTACATCCCATAATCTAAGAATAGTTATCTTCGTAAGAGAGAGATTGACTTTTTAAACCAGTTCGCCCTTTTGAATTTCGGATGTGCTATTTGCATTTTGTTTTCATTAGAGTAGAGTTTTTTTTTGCATTAATATAGAAGAGGGGGAGGGGGATGGGCTGTGTAAAAAGAGGGGCGAGTTTTTTCACTATGGTTAAAAAACCAAAAACTATAATTTAATTTCTTTTTAAGGATAATTATGAAGAATGCTCCACTCCTACTCCGCCCGAAAAGCAGGCCCGGATTGAGGATGGAAACCATTTATGTTCATCTGTCATTAAATACGCTGCAAGTTCTACATCCTCTATACAAGGCGAGAATGTCCTCACCGACAATACAAAGCCCTATATACAAGAAAGCGAACTGGCATTGAACATGATGGTTTCGCAAGAAGCAAATAATGTGAGATAAATTTACTGATATTTCTGCTAATGATTTTTTCTCCCAAAAGGAAATATATCGCTATCATTTGATACTAATACTTCAGAGCGAATTAATTTCCTTGATTAACAGGTTGTAATTATTGAAGCCTTTGAACTACACCGGCTTTGCTAAATTATCGTGAATTAGGTTAGCAAAGCCAAAAAGGCACTATATTCCGGTCATAATTTTCAATAGTAAATCCAATGAGTTGCGAGATGCGGAAATGGGGGAAGGTTTCGCAAAAAAAAAAAAAAAAACAATGAACACGCATTGAATTTAAGGACCATGTTATAATTCTGAAGCAAAATGACAATTTCATATATTAACAAAACATACTGTTGTTTCTCAAGTAAAAAAAAAACAGAGTGAAAAAGGCTTTATTAACGAATGGTTAATCTTGCCTCTACGGTCATCATAAAAAACAACTTTTCTGTCAGAATGAGTTGTATCCCAAGCCAGGAGAACCTACTATGTTCATTTCGATTGTAAATATGATATAAGAGTAATACATAAGGGGATATTAAATTGAAAGTTTCAGGATATGTATAGAGTGCTTAGGGTGGGGGGCAGTGAACAAACCAAATGACACTACACACAAACAGATAGTGATATTGCTACTGCTTCTGCTACTACTACAATAAGCGAGTTTTTTTTATGTTTTTTTATGCATATATTTTAAATGATATGAAAATATAGTTTGCTAATAATCCAATTTTCGACATTTTTTTAAAAATAGGGTTGTTTATGCACTTTGAAAATAAGCTATTTTCAGGAGATGGTCTGAAAAGGATAGACTATCCCTTTAAAACCAAGTAAGATTCTGGGTTTCTCCAAAACAGATAAAAGATGAAACTTTCAGGGAATGTTGGACAAAATAAGAACCTACTATGTTCATTTAGATTGTAAATATAATATAATAATAACACATAGGGGTATATTAAATTGAAACCTTCAGGAAATGTTTAGAGCGGTTAGGGGGGGGGCAGTGAACAAACCAAATGACACTATACACACAAAGACAGTGTTATTGCTACTGCTTCTGGCACTACTACTGCTACTACTACAATTAGCGTGTTTTTTATTCATTTTAATGCATATGTTTTAAATGATATGAAGATATAGTTTGCTAATAATCCAATTTTCGACTTATTTTTTTTAAATAGGGTTATTTATGCACTTTGAAAATAGGGTATTTACACGAGATTGTCTGATAGGGATAGAATATCCCTTTAAAACACAGTAAGATCCTGGGTTTCTCCAAAACAGATAAATAGTATTAAGATGAAACTTTCGGGGAATGTTGGACAAAATCTGAACTTACTATATTCATTTAGATTGTAAATATTTTATATCAGTAATACATAAAAGGGGGTCGAGTATTAAACTGAAACTTTTAGGATATATATAGAGTGGTTAGGGGGGCAGTAAACCAACCAAATGACTCTATACGCACACAGAGTAAGTAAGTAAGTAAGTGTATTTATAACCCGCAATATAAAATAAATGCGGAGTAAAAAAGAAAAAAAACAAATAATATTATCCACAAGGAAATAATAAGAAAAACACAACATAAATAACATAACAATATTTATAAATCTCTAATCTAGAAAAAAATAAGCAAGGGCCACTGGCACATATTTTCCTTGGAATATTGGTCCTCAGGTCCTTAGTGATGTTGTAAAGCAGCACTAGAGGGTCGATAAGTCCAAAATGAGAAAAAATCTTTTGATTTCTGTACCACCTTGGTAAATATAGCAGGAATTTACAATATTTAAAATAACCTGTCCTTAGCTGAAGACAGTTTTTTCGCGCATTAAAGGCTGCAAACCGGAAAGGAAACGAATTGTAGGAGAACAAAAACTATGGTAAAGTTTACATAAGCCTCGCGGCTGTACCTCCCTCTATTAGGCAAGATTTTACTGTATGAGAAGCGAATACACTGTAGAGCAATAGCAACCGGAGACGAGCATGTAGTCGAAATTGTATCAGAAAAAGTAATCCCAAGCCATTTCAACTTTGAGACACACTTGAGTAGCATTTTACCCACATATAAAGGGGGACTGGTTTAGAAATATTAAAACACAGAAAATCGCATTTTGAAGCATTTACAGAAAGCCCAATCATACTTAAAGCATTACTCAGAACATTTAGATTTTTTTGTGAGGCCTGACCTAGTGTGACTAACTAGCAGAACATCATCACCATAGGCAGTGTAACTAACAACAGTATTTTCAAAAAACACGGTAGGAGTCAGCATTCGCAAACAGTCCGCAAACACAGATAGTGTTATTGCTACTGATTCTGCTACTACTACTACTACTACTACTACTACAAAAGCGTGCTTTTTATTTATTTTAATGCCTATGTTTTAAATTATATGAAAATATAGTTTGCTAATAATCCAATTTTCGACTTTAAAAAAAAAAAATAGGGTTATTTATGCACTTTGAAAATAAGCTATATTCATTATAGGTTAGAACGGATGACATATGATCAGCACCTTCTTCCCAACCTGAAGAATCAAGCCATGAATTATGTGACCTCATTGACGAGACGGCTTCAATTGAAGTGCCAATGGAGTTCAGTGATATTCAGGTCGCTGGAACGCCACCTATCGATGAACGGTACGGTAAGTTCGCACGGGAGTGTGATGGTAGTATTAATTTAGATGATACACCTTCCGGCATTATTTATGACTCTGAATGGTCCGATAACTTTTGGAAAATATTTCAGTGGTGCTAATAATTCTTTTGATGTAGACCCTAGCACAGTTGAACAAAGCAATGAAGTTAGTTTAGATCAAGAAATGCTAGAGAGCGATTTAGCTTTGCTGAGTCCTAACAGCAGACAAATTTTACATAATTCTAGTTGTGAGTTAAATGAGATGCTTCCCCCCACAGATTTAATGGACATAACCCCATTTCAACCGAATTTAATTGGAGAAGAAAATAAGTTCGCTTTGGTTGATTCATATAGTCCTAACACGTTACAGGCTATGTTAAGCGAACTGGGGATTTCACTTCACACACTAACCCTATTGTTGATGTTGAATAAAGTGGTGAGGGAGGTAGTGGTGACAATGATAAACAATTCTCACCACCACAACCCAAATTTCAGCAAAAAAATTCAATTCTGAATACGATAGACGTTTTCACTGCGACATTCGGTGATCCATTTAATACACTGATGGCTGGGGTTATTATAAGTGACCCCATAAATATTATTCATACATATGTGGAGAAGATTTGAGCTCTTCTTGAGTACCAAATTCAAGCGGGAAAGGGCGAGACAGCCTAAAGGCCTAAATTGCTTTAAAAATATTCTATTTAAATAAAAATCACGGTTAAGTCTACTATCATTATGTGCACACTGAAATGTTAGTCCTTCACCCACATTTGGGGAATTATGAGAATGTTTTCGTGGATTGGCTAGACAATGTTGTCAATCATTTAGACAATTATAATGAGAAGGGTAGTGGTTCTGTAGTTTTATTTGTTGGAAATTTAAGTCTAAATATATGTAAATTTAAAAAAGATTTTATTTTAAGAGGGGTGGTGGGGCGGGG
The DNA here is from genome assembly GCF_049724085.1 of Artemia sp. Qi Xiang Cuo. NCBI lineage: Eukaryota > Metazoa > Arthropoda > Branchiopoda > Anostraca > Artemiidae > Artemia > Artemia sp. Qi Xiang Cuo. Next base: position 44,460,085 of record NC_142797.1, on the reverse strand, counting down.
AAGAGGTCTATAGTTTTGAAATATAATCCTGACTAGAAGGGTGCAAGGGTGTCCAACAAATTTGTTTCGAAACAGGCTAAAAGTGGTTCATGTACGCATTTCTTATATAGGCGCTCCAACCTTTACAAGATAAAGCTACTAAGAACAATTTGGACAAGTGGGCCATAAATGGAAAAGAGGGGTGTGATTTCTCCCGAGTAGATTTCACCTTTTTAACAGATAAATTTCCTGTAACACTCAAAGGAATAGATATTTTTGAGCGGGAAAACGCGCATTTAAAGATTGGTGTTACAGTGCTACAATACGAAAGTTTGAATCGGGGGTGAAACTAATAAAAAGGGGGCAATATTTCCAGTAGGGGCTCCGTCAATTGAATCTGTGAAGCATTGGGTTTGGCTGTTGTGCACACCATCTAGTAAAGCTGATTCAGTCGGCCATTTTAATTCAATTGCGGATATTAGTTGAGTTCAGGGGGAAGGAAAGAAGGGGTGCGGGGTACACTAGTATTGCACAATGTGTTTATCTTGATTTTTGACTGAATTGAAGCTAGAGAATCAAATGAAACACTTCAAACGACATGGCTATAAATGTGTGGAGACAGTTGCTGGTGACCGATCAATTTTAAGATTTAGAAATTTCCAGAATACTTTTATGGAAAGTGATAAAATATGTTTAGACTGTGAGGCTAAACTCACAGATGTGAATGACCCCCAATTTCTAGATCGTATCAAAGAACATCAAGCTAGTGTGGTTTCGTTTTCCCTCGCCCAAAGAGAGGACAGTAACATTATGCGTCTGTTAGAAATAGTTGAGACGATGGACGAGGAGGATTGTATGATAAAAGCATTGAGTAAATTTATCGTCACAGCGAATAGGGCAATCTCCCGGTTACGACATACACATTACCCAATGATTCTATCAGCAGAGGGTCGCCTAGCAGTTAAAAATAAGAAAATATGTTGGGTATGTAAGGGGGAACTTAAAGGGAGGACTAAGGGGAAAGAGCCTAAGAGAAAAAAGACTAAGGGGGGGGAGTGGAAGGTCCGTGACCACGACCATTTATGTCAGGAAATATCATCAGGAGGTAGTAGTTTTCGTGGCGTAGTACATCAATCGTGCAATGTGAATGTGAGTCAGTAGTTCTTTATACCCTATTTTTATTCACAATTCAAATTATGATTTGAAATTAATTTTACTGGCATTGGCATATATGCAGAGGGAGGGAATTGCATATATCCCATTGGTAGATAACTCATTTACCTATAATATTATACCCAAATCAGCTGAGAAGTTGTTGCTTTTAGAATTCAAGTGGCAAACAGTGGACAATGGGCATACTTGTTGAAATAAAAACCGTTTTTTAGATTCATATAGCTTTTTCCCAAAATCCCTCAGCCAACTCATTCAATTGCAGAAAAGTGACAATTTCGATAGTTTCCCTCTGCTTAAACAACGCTTTCCAGACAATGAAATATATGACTAACTTGTAAAGACATGCATACACATGGTTATTACAACTCTAGCGCAAGATTAAGTGAGAAGAAACTCCCTTCCATTGAAGCCTTCTATAATTCACTTACCGATAGTGAATGCACTGCCGAAGACCATGAAGACTATTGTAGAATGTACTAGGCAAGCGATGTTTTAACTCTTTTAGATATTGTCTGCAAGAACACAGACCAAATCTATCCGGAATTCCGCCTGGACATTGGGTATTATTTTTCACCACCACATCTGGTGATGGATTTGATTCTAAAAATCAGCAGGGAGGAAATAGGTCTGATCCCCGATGTGAATCAGTACGTATTTGTGGAAAGATCTATGAGGGGCGATATGTTTTTCACGGGGATTGCGTCTTGACAACTGATCCAACTGGACGGAACTCTGTAGACTGCGGCGGTGGTGTAAAGTCCAATGCTGTTTTTCTTGACATGGACTCACTCTATCCCTCGGAAATGTCTCACTAGAATCTACCTTGTGGCAATTACAAATGGCTTGAAAATCTTTCTGCCTTAGAGTTCCTCGACATTCACACTGTCGAGGAAAATGAACCCCAAGGATGTTTTTTTTTTAAATTGACAGTCACATACAAATGGAGCTCCACGACTCCCTCAAAGATTTTGATTTTCCGTGTGTAAAAAGACGGGGGACCAAGGACTCTTTGAGTCCATTTAATTTGTCTTTGTTTGACGATATGGGCATGAATTGGACCCTTTCCAAGCGCAAACTAATTGTAGATCTGGACCCGAAACAGAATATTGTTTTTCACAATGTGCTATTGAGATGGATGGTGGCCAACGGTTTCAGGGTTACAAAGATACACAGAGCTCTGTAATTCGGCCAGAAACCCTATTTAAAAACGTTTATTGACACGTTTGTCAGTAAACGTTCACAGGCAAAAAGTAAAATTGAAAAATTAATCTATAAACTTATTTTAAATCCAGCTTTTGGGAAAATGTGTGAAAGCGTACGAAACAGATCTCGTTATCACGTCGTAACCTGCCCCCGAGAATGTGCTCACATTGTCACTGATCTCAACTTCACAGCATTCACTGTCATAGACTCGAATATGGTTCTCCTGCACAGAAAAAAGAGAAATGTCATTCTGAATAAGAATATCGCGGGGGGGGGGGAGTTCAGTACTGGAAATTTGCAAGAAACTCATGCTGTCATTCTTTTACAATGTGTTTAAGGCACAATGGCCAAGAGAGGGGGAAGTTCAAGTGTACTATGGAGATACACATTCACTCCGATTAAAACTTAAAACCGAGAATTTATTGGAAGATTTCGAAAATGGTGAGATTTGGAAACGAAATGGAATGAGAGCATCTATCCTTAGCTGGTGAGATGCCAGGCACCCAATCAATTGTTAATGTAAAAATCTGAGACGTGGAGTGATTTAATATCCAATAAAGTTTTCTCCTGTCCGAAAGCACACTGTGTGGAAACACACGATAAGGATATAAAACAAGCGTGCAAAGGGGTGCCTACACACTTTGTAAAAAACAATTTAGACATGAGTATCTACATAAACTGTGTTGAGACTAGTTTAGGGCCAAGAGCAAAAGTAATAGTAACTCCCTCTCTACAATTTAAAAATTATACTGTTAGAGTTAAAAAAATGCCATGTCTTGCATATCCGACAAGGTCTAAGTACGTGAGGATGGTGTGAAGGTACTCCCCCGTGGTAACTACCGTATTACTGATCGAGTTGAATGTATGGATTATAAAAAAACAACTCGGTCTAGATAAATTAACTTAAATTCAAAAATACTACTTGGTGAAAAATACTACTTCCCAAATAACGGGCCATTGAGCCCTTTGGGATATTATTTTTGTTATTGTTATTTATGGAAATAAATGGAACTTGAACTTGAACTTGAGTGTGTGGGTTGGAGGACAGCAATTTCCCTATAATATACATTCCATTTTGACATCCTTATCGTCATCATTTAACTTTTGCTGCTATTGTATACAGGTTTTTTTCCCGCCACAGCAGGCCAGCCCCGTCGCTTTTTGATCCGGCCTCTGGGGGTAGGGGTGGGGTTCCGCCCGTCCTCCAGCCTCGGGGGTGGATGGGGGTCCCACCCCGGCCTAAGCCCCAGGGGGCATTCTCATCTTTTAAATGTTGTAAATAATTTATGTTCTCTTAAACTACAAATATGTTCAACTGTGCTGATGTTCTTGCTGTTGTTATTGCTGCAGTGTATGCCTTATTTAAAATACATGCTGTTTTTGTTCTTGTTATTGCCAATAAATGAAAAATATGATTCTTAAATTGTTATTGTTGTTGTTCTGTTCTATTGCTATTATTGATTCTTGTAAAAGAAGTGTTGCTAATAAAACAAAAAAATATGACTCTGTTGTTCATGTTGCTATTGAATATCGTAAAAGGTAGATGCTGCTGTATTCTAGGAGAAATTATTATTATTTATTCATTAGACAAGTATGGTTTACAGTTAGTTGTAGTCGAACTGCATCAACAGCATTATGTATCAATTTTAAACACCAGTCAGATCGTTTCTCTTTGGTCCGTCAATGTCGGGGAAAACGAAGCTTTTAGCTAAAGTAATTAAAAATTGTAATAAAATATGTTTTGAAAAACCGAAAAAAAATTACTTTTCCTATAGTATTTGGCAGGAATCATAAGACAAAATAAATGCTATTGTTGCTGCTACATCTAGTCAATACAATCCATACGGGGACTTGATGTTTTCAAAAGTATTGAACAAAACTCTTGGTTGATTATTGATGATTTAGCTGAATCCATTAAACAGTGGCCTCAAAAAATGCTGCAAGTGTTTACTGTTTGCTCACATCACGAACAAATTTCTATTAACCTAGTTCTATACAATTTGTTTCATCAGAGCAAATGTTAGGGAACACTTACCTTGAGCTGCACCAACTATATTATCTACAGAGTTGTTCGTCATTCAAGTTCTCTAATAACTCTCAATAAATAAATATATCCCGGTGCTACAAAATATCTACTTTCAGCGTACAGTCAGGCAGCAAATAAACTCTACGGGTACATTCTGTTGGATCTTAATCAGAATACATCCGACGATTTGCGTGTAGTCCCAGATATTTTCGACAATGAAATTACCCTATATCTTCCGGTGAACAGTATAAAAGGCTATTAGTTTCCATCTTGACACGGAAGAAACTACATGAAAATAGACACTTATTTTCCGTTCTAAGCACTTCAAAACCACCACTTAGGAAAGCCATACTAAAACACGGTGTCGACAAAGAATTTATTAATCTAATATCTGAACTTTGTTTAAATTTAACCGAGGGCAATTTATAGTTGCCAGAAGGTGTTAGACAACAGACAAAGCAACACCGTTCCACTTTACGTGCCTTGGCTTGCAGAAACAAAGGAAAAGATTTTAAAAGAAAACGTCTCCTTCAAGTGGGCGGTAGTTTTTCTTACACTTTTACTACTAATAATCGCAGGACTACTAAATAGTTTTCTCTAGATGGCTAAACCCTAAAAATTGACTCCAATAGAACTTGTCCTTTCACCAATTAGACACTTTGAGGATAATCTAAGCAAAAACATTAATGATGAAAATGTTGCCGATTATGAAAAGCTAGTTTTACTTCAAGATGCACTCCGTCACGTGGACAAACATAGACCGTATCATGATAGACCCGCCGTCAATTTAAGTGTTATTGATCCCCACCACCCAAAAAAAACATCTTCTCAAGATTCTGCAGCAAAAACAGCATAATCAAAGGAGAAGGAATTGAATTCAATGTTGATATTAATTGGAAACCTACTGCCATACACATATCGGGAACAGAGTAAAAAAGTATTAACATATCTCATGTTGGAAAGTGGTGATGATCACCAAGGTCAAGTCGATAGCACATGGAAACGAATTATAATTCAGGGAGAAACTTATATTCTACTTGATTTCATTTGTTATATGGTTACAAATCGTAAAGGACTTTTACCATTTGACAATAATCTAATCAGCTTTCTAAATACATCAAACTTCCCCAAAAGTCTCATTGGCAATAAGCAAATTCTAAATAAATTAAAGGAATATAGTAGAAGTGTCAGCCCTCTAACACCAACAACAACAACACCATTTAAAAAAGAAGAAGAAGAATGTTTTAAACCAATCTTGGAAAATACTAGCACTCCTAGCAGCAGCAGCAGCAGCAGCAATGATTTGATAACATTGACGATGGTGGTGGCTAGACAAAAATGAAGACGTATTGATATCAACTCACCGTCACAGGTACGACCCTTCAGGGTGCTAAAGGATAGCGGGCATTACACTACGTGTTTGCATTCAAAATGGATAAAGTTGTAAATCACGTCTACGAAAATATTGATGAAGTAGGAATTCGAAGCTCCTCTACAACACTTTCAAAGGTTGCCTCTGACGTCAGTGTCGGTTTCAACAGCACTTTAAAAAATGCAAGAGTATCTATAAAATGAACCGAGTTATACTCTACATCGAAATCGTAGGCTTTGTGGCAAACAATATTGACAAACTAAAGCCTTTTCCCACTGCATATAATGCAAGCAGATCTTTTAACTGTAGATGAGATTCAAAGACGACACAATTCACCCTACAAATATATTCTAGTGGCAATCAGTGTCTTTAGTCGCTATGCATATGCTATTCCTTTGTGATCAAACAGAGGTGTTGAAGTTGCTCAGGCTTAAAAAGGTATTCTTGAACAAGATTGCTATAGAAAAAGTCAAAGTAATCGTCATAGTGAATTTCTTAATCCACAAGTGCAAAAGGTTCTATTGAAATATCATACAAAGCTCTATCATAGTCATGGTCCGATAAAGGCTACATTGGCTGAAAGATTGATAAGAACGATTCGTCTATTAATTTCGAGATATTTTACACTGAAAATACGGCTGCTTTTATTCATTATTTAGATAAAATCGTGCAAACATATAACCAACGACCCCATCGATCTCTGTCCAATGTTAGCCCTCAGGAAGTTCATTGCAGTGAAAATAAATTTGACAATTTTCTTAAAAAATATTCCAGTAAAAAAAATTGTGAAGAAAAAATTCAATGTCAGCGAAACTGTTCGAATTAATAGAACCAGCAATATTTTTGAAAAGGGGAATTATTTATGGTCCACTGAACTTTTTAAAGTGTCAAAAATCCTAATACACCGAACCCATGACATATCATCTACGATACAGCAAAGATAATGAGATTCTCGGTGGTTTTTATGATTATAAACTACAAAAAAATAGAAACAGTAGTGAAATTTATCAAATTGAAAAGGTATTAAAGAGCCGTACTTGCAGGAGCAAGAGACACTTGCTTGTTCGTTGGCTAGGATACAACTCTGATTTTGATTCTTGGGTTGCAGTTGAACACATTAACAATTCCCAATGATTTATATCTGACATCCATGTCCAATGTCTCCGACCCTCTCTACAATGATTTGAATAAAACAAGTGAGTTTTGGACGAAACTCTTTCCCACCATCAAATTCGACGGTGCGTGTGAAGTGGCTCTTGTCGACTGTATTCTCAAAAATACCTATGATATCCTGAGAAAAGATCACATATATGATATAAAAATTAGACCCTATGATTGGCCGCCACCCGTTAGCGAACAACATAAAATTTAAAAGATCAATTGGTTGGACTATCCATATATTGAATACCATACAAAGAACTCGGTTGTATGAATGATTTGTGTCATTCTATCAATAAAAGAATTTCAGCTCGTAAAAAAGGAGCCTTTAATTTCAACTATTCAAAGGAAGAGGGCAAGATCTACATTAGTTTACCCGTTGCCAATGAAAAGGTTATTCTCAATGATAATCTAAAAGAAGTTCTTGTCTTTAAACTTAATATAATCAATAGTAAAAGTGCTGGAAACACTGATGTTATTTTTGCTGACTACCCGCCTGCCTTCTCTTGGGACACTTGTATATTTCTTTATTTTTCATTTGTTGAAACATCCAGAGTTGGCAATAGCAATTTTCCCCTCCTACGAGTTCTTGAATGAAAAACCAATCAAGATCATATTCATCATTACAATATAAAGCATCTTCACTATATCCCCGTAAACACTTCCTATTTGGAACTCTGTCAGTTAAACACTAAGAACAGAATAAGGTGATCCTCTGGCAATATCAAAAAGCTTGGCTGTATTTACATGCAATTTTCGACCCATTGTTGTCGGTGTTAAAAAAATAAGATGTCTAACAGAAAAGTGGTATTCATTTGTCCTGATATTGACTGTTATGTTGCTACTCTTGGCCCAAGACAACTGAGCAATGGAATGGACTATTATAAAGGTCGTTCATCAATGTATGGCTATGGTTTTGGCAGTTGGTTTACTAAGCTCTTTCGCTCTGCACTACCCCTGGCTAAAAAATATATTGTACTGGCTGCGACAGATTTTGCATCCTCTACACTATACGATTAGGGCTCTGGCAAGGATTAAAAAAAGTGCTTCGGAAAATCTTAGGTTCAGTGCGCGAACCCTTGGCGAGCAATTGAAATCTCGACAAAACGGAAAAGGTTTAAAAAGGTTGAGAAACAGTGCATCACTCATCAGTCTCTTCTCAGGTCAGAAGCGAAAGACATCACTCCTGTCAAAGAAAAGAAGTAAAAAAACGACAAGTACAATAAGCAGTAGAAGAAGAAGAAAAAGTCCAAGGAAGAGAATTGTTAGATTGAAACTGGATTTCTTGTTATAGACTGAACAATGGAATATCTACCGCATAAGGATTCCCATCCTACAGTCAATTTATCTTTAAATCTATTCAATGCAGAAAATGTCGATGTGAGGGTAAACCATGGATACTATGAGTAATTCTATCCACAACAACCGATCTCCGATAATATCCACTTTCAAATTTATTCCAATGAAGACTACTTTATGGACATGTGTTTGACATTTATAGATTTAAATGTGATAGCCAAAAAGTCCGACAACGGAATGCCAATTCGTTCTGATGGAATATCCTAAGAAAATTGTATATTACATCATTTATTTTGATAAATCAGTGTCTACATAAATGGAACACTGGTGAGCACAAGCAACAATCTCTCAAATTAAACAAGCTATATGCAGTTTATGTTGATGACACCCGAGTCCTACAAGGAATTGAGAGGTACCTCCAATGGACATGAATATGTTACAGCAGGGCCGTATCCAGGATTTTTGTTCAGGGGGGGTTTTACTAATTTTTGACTTTTTTTTGGGGGGGGGTTACTAATTTTTGACTCAGTTTTCGACTAATTTTACTGATTTTTACCTAGGTTTTACAAATTTTCGACTTATTTTCGATTCGGTCAAAAATTTTGGGGGGGGGGGGTTCAAATCGGGTAGCCCCCCCCCCCTGGATACGGCCTTGTATTACAGATACTGATATTACAGATGCACTTAAAAATGCTACAACTAGTGAATTACATCTAGTTGGAAAAACATATCATGAGATATTTAATATACCCAAATGGCTACCACCAAATATTAAATTGGATATAAAATTGACGCTTGCTGCATCCAATTGCATTTTACGAAAGGAACTTCCTGCCAATCCTGATGTAACTCTCTCCCTCACCTCGACAATACTGCATGTACGAAAGCAGCAGATTATGAGTTCTGTTGCTTTGGCAGTGGAAAAACTGTGAGCCAGTAGGAAAAATATTAAACTAATTGTTCCTCATACAATCACCAATGAACTTCATATTGCCACAGGCTCGCACACCTTCCCCGACTCAGCCTTTATTAATGGTGAAATTCCATAAAAATAAGCATTCTCATTTGTAAAAAGCGCTAGCGCAATAGGATCGTTGACTGGTTGTCGAAATAAATTTGAGATGTTTGGGCTTTCATCTCTTGTATGTAAATTATATGGAATCCCACTCTACAATCTATCTTTAGATAAATCCTATGCGACCTTGTATGAGTTGACAATGCAAACCCTAGATCATGATTCACAACTATTTGAAAATGGTATAACCAAAGAAATGTTCGCAAAAACACATAATATCATTGTACTAGACTTGTCTGGCACTCAATATATGAGTATAGTACGATTGGGGAGTTTGCGTTTAGAGTGTACATTTGCCGACCGTGTACATTTGCCGACCAATTACCTGAGAGTATCGCACTAATCTCGTTAAATCAATTTGAAACCTATTTGGAAACCACTCCCGAAGGCAGTATTCTACTGGACCTTGCACCATGAACACTAGTCAAATAATCAGTGTATTTAATATGGACCCTTACATGTTCAAATACAGATCCTAATGTTTACCATGGGACTTCCTTGGAAAAATTCTAAGTGCAAACAATACCCTAATCATTGTCAATAGCAGTCCGTCGACTTTAAATACCGGTCACTGGCTGTGCATCTTTCAAACAATGAAGACTATTGAATTTTTTTATCCTCTCGGCCTACCTTATACATTTTACACTCACGATATCAACAGCTATATTGAAAGCAGTGGGAAAACTATTGTTCAAAACCAGAGGAGAGTGCAGGATCTAAAGACTAAAAGTTGCGATTTTCATGCGCTACTGTATTTTGTCTTCAGATGTCGCGGTTATACTTACAAACAGTTTCTCAACATTTACGTAGACAATCCTCGGCTAAATGAGTTTATGGTAGAAAATGTGCTCTCAGACCTGTGTAAGTTTGATTTTAGTGCCCTACGATTAGAATATTTTAGAAATATATTTAAGTATGTTTATTAATAAAAAATGTATATATACACAACAACAATGTCTTTATTCTTCACTTTAAATTTCTTCTTCTTCTTCTTTTTGTATAGGCAACTCTCGAGAACCACTAATGCTGGAAGATCATTTGAATTCAGTGTATATTGATCTTGATTGGCTGCAAAGTCAAGGTCACATTTTCTACACTACAATGTAACTTAACTTTTATCATATCTCTTTGTATAGTCAATGATACTATTTGCATTCATATTGTGAAATTCACGTATTTCGATTTGTCTATTTGAAGCAATATCACATACAGTGTTTTCAAGTGGTGAATCCCATTCTGTAACAGGCAAATAAAAATTACTAGGTTTATAGTCATAATAGGCAGTATCATCGCAACGATGACGAAGAAACCGAATTGTCTTGTTACCCCAACAGTTGAATCGTACACCTAATTCTTCCGCCCAAAATAATTTAAAACCCCGACGATACTAATCTCGTAGAAATAAACTAAAATCTCGTTTAAGGTACTTTCCAATCATACCAGGATAAGTATTCTCCCACTGATCACATTTGTCATAGTGACAATTGGAGTATAGTTGCCCTCTAGGGTGAGAGTCACAAATCTTTGCAAGACATGAATTACATCCTTTACTTTGTACTGTATAGCCTCTATGTAATTTACATGGATTGCATAATATACACTTTTCTTCAGAGTCATCAATAATTGTACAACTCTAACATGATGACCAACTGCTAAGGGTGTACATACATAGCTAACATGCATAAAACATTTTTTGGTTTCTGGTGTCAACTCTCTCACAGCTAAAAAGAAACTGATCTACGTTCGATAGATTCAGAGGGGGTATAGGAGAGAGAGGAGTAACTTTGTGACGTTACATAACCTGTTTTGAAGAGAGAGTCATCTACATAGAATCTATGGCAATGTATTCAAAAGTATATCCACGATATTATTTTGCTTTGTTTTAATTAATATGTCAGTAATTTGAGTAAAAGCATTTGAGTCACGTCGTAAAAGCTGCATACAATACTCAAACGGTGGAGAATCAGTTTTCATTATTTTGTCCAGTGTTCCCTGTGAATATATTTTCCGTTGAAAAGATAACTCGAGAAAATCTTCATCTAGAATCAAACGTTTTTCCATAATCACAAGATTCGATATAATTCTCTCTTTTTCAAATTCATTCATTTTTTCAATCCTAACACTCTCACTGTTGACTCTAGACTAACCATTATTCTATCTACTTAAAGAATATTCGATAACCTACTTTTAAAAAATCTAACATTTTCGATTTCGAAACAATTTTATTGTGTGTGGGCATAATTACAACAATAATATATTACTCATACAGTTACCGATATAACTTTTTGTCATTAATATACTTCACTATTGCATTTAAAGCACTTTGAAGTCTATGTATATGTACTATATCAACTTTTGCAGCGAAGCATAATTGGTTCTCCAATTTAAATTTACTCAAAGATATCACGTATCTTGCATACACTTCTTCCCACTCGAGACAAAGTCGAGATGCTCTTGTGATTTCTACTGCAATGTTTGGTGCTCTTGTATCATTGCTGCTGCTGCTACCAGCTCCACTATCAACCTCTAATTGTGTAAAAATACCACTCATTATTGCAAATATATATCTTGAGAAATAAATAAACGAGTATAGTCAAACTGTTCTCACTCCTTGAATTCTAATCTCACACTAGTATCAACTATACTGACAATCCTTCCGTATATTAATTGCGCTTGCTAAGACCACTTGGGGCTAATGCGCAAATCCATTGCTAATACTTCCTAGAAGTCAAGTGATGTCACTCCCGTTAGTATTTCTAGCTCTCTGATTGGTCTAGAAATAAGCATGTGATCTTGTTCCTGTAGTCATTAGAGAAGGCCTCCTACTCATGTGTTTGTTTTGAATGTCTTTTCCTTTTATTTTCTTTTGTTACTCCACTTTTTTGTAACGTTATGGGTCAAAAATAAATTATTATTAGTATTACGAAAGACTGTTGCTATTAAGAAAAATATTTTTATAATGAACAACATGTTATTATTACTTGTTGCTATTAAGATAAACCGTGTTACTATTAGAAAAAAATTGTTATATTAAGAAAACTTGTTACCATTAAGAAAAAGCTTTTACTATTATGAAAAAATAGCTGATTTTAAAATGATTTGTTAATATTAAGAAAAACATATCAAAGCTGTTCAGAATCAGTACGTTTAGAGTATACCTTTGCCGAACTGTTTGAGGAGGGTATAACATTAATATCATTAAATTGACTCGAAACCTATTGGGAAATTACCGCTGATGGCAAGGTTCTATTACACTTGGCACCATGAACACAAATCAAATAATCAATGTAGCCTATTCAATTTGGATTCCTGCATGTCCAAATACAAATCCGATTTCATACCTTTAGATTTCCTCGGCCATATTCAAAGTGTTAACAATACCCTTATATTTATTAATAGTAGTCAATCAACTGTAAAGACGGGGCCTTGGATATGCACATATCAAACGGCAAGTAGTATTGAATTTTTTGATCCTCTTGGACTTCCGTATGCATTTTACACGCATCAGATTCAAAATTTTCTTGATCAAAGTGGAAAATCTAGTATTCTAAATTAAAAGTGAGTACAAGATTTACCGACCAAAAACTGTGGTTTTCATGCACTATTATATTTATTTTCCAATGTCGCGGATATACTTACTGTGAATTTCTCAGCATTTATGTAGACGATCCTTGATTGAACGAGTTTCTAGTTGAAAATACTCTTTCCTACATGTATAATAAAAATTTCAGTGCCCTAAGAGGGAAGCACTTTAAAAATGCTGGTGAATTTGTTTATTATTAAAACTTGTTTGTACAATAGTCTGTGTCCTTTCAATTTCTTCTTCCACGTATAGGTAGAAATAGTTAATGATAAATGGTGGCAACTCATCAGGATTCAGTTTGTATTCTTCTTGGCACGCAAAGTAAGGTCACATTTTCTATAATTACAATAAATAACCGAGGCAAACTCAAAACGAGCAGAAATTAACATAAGTTCGGCACAAAACCCCTATGGCTTCCCAAGGCCAGAACATAAATTGCACTTTACTGAAAACAATATAAATGTTTACTTTTATAACTTTAGTAAATCAAATAATATTAACATTTTGATTACTAAATAGCAGTATATGTATATTAAACTTACAATGCACATTCATTTGTATTTTTTTTAGCAGTAAAGTGCAAATTATGTTCTGGCCTTGGGAAGGCATAGGGGTTTTGAGGCCAACTTATTTTAATTTCTGCTCGTTTTAAGTTTGACTCGGTTATTTATTGTAATTTCTGAATTGTAATTCAAAAACTACGATTTATTGTAATTTTTGGGTTTCATTTATTTATCGATGCTGATTTGTGGTAGTTTCACGCCTGGTATATTATTTGATTTTATTTTTACTCATTTTTTGTTTAATGGAGTTCTTAACTTTTTTTAAAAATTTGTTTTGTGAAAATAGTTTTTTTTAATTAATTTCTGTTCGTTTTATAGTGACATAGTCTTTTCAGAGAAAAAATAAAAAATAATACTTTAAATATTTTCGTTTTTTAAGAATGTATAGTTTGACCTGCTATTTTTATGCTGGAGAAACATTTTCAGCAATTTTTAACAACATACAACCTCTTAAAAATCTGGACATAAATAGTAGTAAACCGACTGGAAAGTTGTTCTGAACGATCAAGAGGCTGCGAAATCAGTTGCACAGGCTATTGCTAAGTCCAACTCAAGTATTAAAGAAAAGTGTCCAGTCCTGCGTTCTTTGGCATAATCCGGCACGTACCCACTAGCGTTAGAGAGGAGGATCTTTGTGGTCTTGTGAATAATTGTGCTGAGGCCTCTCAGATCGGTAAAACAAGATTGTTCGGACTGAAATTTGGGACCAAGCAGCATCTAGCCTCCGCGATGAAATCTCCGCTTATTATAGGCTACAAAGGAATTCCAGTCGAGGACTTTCATTTTCTCCCGAGGCGTTGCTATAAGTGTCAGGCCTATGGACATATTGCAAAGGACTGCTGAAGCGCGTCCTCTGTGGCTCCGATAAGCACCCCTGGTACAGTTTCAGTTTTCCAGAAGCCAAAAAGGCCCTATCTAAGCGATGATTAGCTCCAGCACTCTGAGAATAGTGACGTGGAACATAAATGGCGGAGTACTATCTACATTACCACTTTTAGAAAACCTTGCTAACAAATTTGACATTGTTTGCTTGCAGAAACATTTCCTGTCGGCTGAGGGACTTCAGCTCTTACAACTAAACGAAAACGTAAATGTGTTTGGCATTCCTTCTAGGAGGTCGGGAAGAGGACGTCCCTCTGGTGGTATTGCTATCATTGTCTGTGCCTCGCTTCGCGCCTCGATGTTTAAAGAAGCGGACTTTTATATTGCAGTGAAAATTGAAAATACTGTTGTGCTCTCAGTCTATATGCCAACGAACTACAGGAATGTCCAATCTGACAATAAGTTTAATATTGCTTGTGGGAAAGTAGCCGCTGTTGCTACATTATGCGTGGCGGAAAAACTTTCATGCATTATTGCCGGAGATATGAACTCTAACCTCTCTGATGCTAATGATCCGAGAGGTCAAATCCTGCTCGATGTCTGCCCAAGTCTGCGGGTCCTGAGAAACAGAGTAGACTTCACGTATGTGCATAATTCCGGTTCCACGTCCTCGCTCGATTTTCTGCTCTGCTCTCCCGACTCGAGGACTCACGGTGACTGTGAAGTTGATATCGGCTTCTGTGTTTCTGATCACCTTCCAGTGGCTAATACCTTCATTATTAATGACCTCCTGAATACTGCCCCAAATGATGCTCCAAAGGAAAAAAAGTGGTTCCAGAGGACTGAATGGCAAAAAGTTAATTTAGCCATGTTCAGGTCTGTGTGTGACGGAATCCTGGAAAAGATTAAAGTCCCTTTCCAGCTATTACTCCAAAGCTCGCCGATTGCATGTGATGAGAAACAAATACTTCTAAATATCTATTGTAGTGAAATAACTCACGCCTTGCGCTATGCAGAAAAAACCGCGGTTCCTATTCGTAAAGTGAGAATTGGGTCAGAAGTTCCAGGATGGTCGGAAAACCCAGCTTTGGTTAATGCGTGTCAACAAGCTAAAATGTGGTATAGTATGTGGATTGATTCGGGCCGTCCTAAACAAGGCGTTGTAAACAGTGTTCGATTGTATACGAAGCGGCAGTTCTCCAAATGTCTCGCCTTGCATCGCTCTCGTGTGATTGATGAAAACAGTGAGTCACTACGAGTCGATCCAAATAATATTTGGAAATTCATCAAGAAGAATCGATCTGCAAAAGCGCCCAGTAATGAATCCGCCCCTAGTGAAAGTGAATGGAATAGTTATTTCACGAGCTAGTTTGCTGCACCTGATCCTGAATTGGAGTGCAAGTTTGAGAGAGATCTTGATCTCTGTTTAGAATCTTTTGAACCGGATCTTGGCCACGTAGTGAGTGTGTCGGATGTTCGTTCGGCTATCCGTAAACTAAAAAAGAAGTACTCTAAAGGAGTAGATAATATCTGTGGTATGCATCTGATTCTCGGTAGTGAACTGTTAACAGTACATCTAGCGCTTATTTTCCAAATGATTTTAGGTTGTGGTCTAGTGCCAGATATTTTTTGTACCGGTGTAATCACCCCTGTCATCAAGAAAGGTTCTTACCGCCCGATAACCGTTGCTCCCGTTTTTTTTTGTAAATTGATGGAGTTATTAGTTATTGAGGAGATAAAGTATGTTTGTAGTACGCCAGATTCGCAGTTCGGTTTCAAGAGAAATATTAGCCGCGAGCACGTGCATATCCTATTGTCTAATGTTTTGTTGGACGCACATGCTAAAGGAGAAACCGTGGTACTTACAGGCCACGACGTCCGCAGGGCTTTTGATTCGGGTATCCATGCACAACTGCTTGTCTCTGCGCTTAAGAGAGGTCTTGACAGATCTATAATTGCTACTTATAGGAATATGTATTTTAAGTTGAAGGTTAGAGTAAGGGTACTAAAAAACCAGAGCCCGACAGTATCCGATTTCCTCATACCAGTACGAAAAGGCATTCGCCAAGGGGCCTTATCATCACTGCTTCTTTATAATAACAGTATCATCGAGGCTCAGAAGACGGTGAAAACGTGCTTTATTTTTCGTGGAATTGATTTGTCTCTTGTTAATTATGCCGACGACATTTTAAATCTGAGTAGATCCGTCAGTGGCATAGAGAATAATTTCAGAGTTTTGTCTAATGAATATGCTAACATAGGCCTAGAATTCAACTCTAGCAAAAGCGAGGTGGTCGTCTTTAATTGTCGTAAGAAAGAGTTGGCGCCTGTCATATTTGCACTAGGTAGTAATACTGTTACTGCAGCAGCATCAATGACTTGCCTTGGTTTGCCAATTGGGTCTAATCTTAAAGCTACCCGATCCTATCTAATAAATGATCTCAAACAGAAAGTCCAAAAAGCGTATGGGATGATTTTGTCATGCAAACGCCTATATAACCGCCGCATTCTAGCACGGATCTTCAATTCCTTTGCCACCCCTCATATCTTAGCTTTGTCACATTTCTGGTCTTTGTTTACTTTTGATGATAAAAAAAACAATCCGTACAGTTTTCTATGAGTTTGCAAAATATCTACTTAGCCTTCCCCCCTGGCGAAAACACCGCCAGATTTCAGCACGTTACGGACTCGATGACCCTTTCGTCGTAATCGCGACCAGGAGGGAAAAGTTCCTGAAGTCTTTAGACCCAACGCATAGTATGCTTGAAGCTATAGTCAGTAATGTGTAATGGTTGTCTTTTTATGTAAATAGTTTCGCCATTGTTTTTTTTGTTTGTTTTTTTTTTAGTTATTGAAGTATTAATTTAAGTTGTTCGTTTGTTCGATGTGTTTTTTTGTTTTCTTTTCATTTTTTCTCTGCTCCGTTTTTACTTTTTTGTACTGCTAAAGATGGGTAATAAAAATCATTCATTCATTCAGTAGTATTGAATTTATT
Source organism: Artemia sp. Qi Xiang Cuo (assembly GCF_049724085.1). NCBI lineage: Eukaryota > Metazoa > Arthropoda > Branchiopoda > Anostraca > Artemiidae > Artemia > Artemia sp. Qi Xiang Cuo. The sequence continues at coordinate 44,442,837 of NC_142797.1, read as the reverse complement.
TTCATACCTCCTCTAGTTGACCTGAAATAGAAAACTTGGTACCATTCACAAAAAAAATCTGTTTACTTTCTTTGATAGCTTAGATACACATACGCTATTTTGATTTGGTTAAATTTTAAGAGCAGAAGCAGCCCCGAAAGTTTGAACATAATACCTTCAGTCGTTCATGGAATACTGCTGAGATGCCTTATTGGGAATTAGCATTAATACAGTATATTTTGATTTAATCTTATGGCAACATTTAGTTTTTAAACAGAAAGTCAAATGGGAGGGTGGGCGTGGGAGGGGGATTAGTTTCTTTCCAATCACTTTTGACTATTAAAAAGGGCATCATCCCCTTCTGTTTTCAATCGAATGAGCCCTTTTCGAAGTTCCTACGACAACTCCTTCGATACAAAGTGCCGATACAAACACCTTATATGCCACCAGGGCATAAATTACAACTCTTACCCTAAAGGCTGTGAGGGTGGTTGTCATCCTCTAAGACCTAATTTCCAGAACTTTAAACTACGTTAAACAAAATGACTATCTCAAAATTTTGATTGGATATGTCTGGGAAAATTGTGGGCGTGAGAGGGGTGTAAGTCTTTCTCCCATCATTTTCAACTATTAAAAAAGGCACTAGCCCTTTCAATTTCCAATCAAATGGGCCCTTTTGAAGTTTTTACGACAACACTTTCAATAAAAACCTTATATGCCCCCAGAAGATAACTTACAACCCTCACCCTGAGGGCTAGGGGGGTCATCCTCCCAGACCTAATTTCCAGAAGTTTCTACTACGTTGAACAAAATGGCTATCTGAAAATTTTGATTGGATGTGTTTGGGGGAAAGGTGGGCGTAAGAGGGGGATTAGTTACCGTCCAATCACTTTCAACTATTAAAAAGGCCACAAGCGCTCTCAATTTCCAACTGAATGAGTCCCTTTTGAAGTTTATATGACAGCTCTATCATTAAAAACCTTATATGCCCCCAGGGCATAACTTACAACCTTTGCCCTAGGGACTCTGGGGGGTTTCTCATCCTTAAACACATAATTTCCAGAACTTTCGACTACGTTGAACAAAATGAATATCTCAAAATTTTGATTGGATGTGTTTGGGGAAATGGTGAGCGTGAGAGGGGGGTTAATTACTCTGCACTCACTTTCGACTATTAAAAAGGGCAATTTCAATTTCCAATCAAATGAACCCCTTTTGAAATTTCTACAACAGCTTTCTATATAAACCTTATATGCCCCCAGGGCATAACATACATCCCTTGCACTGAGGACTCTAATGGGGTTATCATCCTAAAAGACCTAATTTCCGGAACTTTCGACTGCGTTGAACAAAATGGATATCTCAAAATTTTGATTGGATGTGTTTGAGGAAATGGTGGGCGTAAGAGGGAGTTAGTTGCTCTTCAATCACTTTCGACTATTAAAAGGGTACTAGCCCTCTTAATTTTCAATTGAATGAGCCCTTTCTGATGTTTTTACAACATCGCTTTCTATAAAAACCTTACATGCTCCCAGGGCATAACTTAAAACCCTTTCCCTGAGGGTTGTGGGAGGACGGGTTGTCATCCTGAAAGACCTAATTTCCAAAACTTTCAACTGCGTTAACTAAAATGGATATCTAAAAATTTTGATTGGATGTGTTTGGGGAAAGGTGGGCATGAGAAGGAGGGTTAGTTGCCCTCAAATCACTTCCGATTACTGAAAAGGGCACTAGCCCTTGGAATTTCTAATCGATTGAGCCCTTTTTGAAGTTTATACGACACAGATTTCAATTAAAACCTTTTATGCGTAACTTATAACCATTGCCCTGAAGACTGTGGGGGGAGTGTCCTGCAAAAAAGGTATAATTTCCTGAACTTTAAACTGCGTGGAACAAAGTGGCTATCTAAAAATTTTTATTGGATATGTTTGGGGAAATGGTGGGCGTGTAAGGGGTGTTAGTTGCCTTCCAATCAATTTTGATTATTAAAAAGGGCACTAGCCATTTTAATTTCCAATCGAATGAGCCCTTTTTGAAGTTTCGAGACGACGCGTTTTATAAGAACCTTATTTGCCCCCAGGGCATAACTTATAATCCTTGCCTTGAAGACTGTGGAGGGAGTTTCCTGCTCAAAGGTATAATTTCCTGAACTTTAAACTGCGTGGACCGAAATGGCTATCTAAATATTTTTATTTTATATGTTTTGGGAAATGGTGGGCGTGGAAGGGGTGTTAGTTGCCTTCCAATCACTTTCGACTATTAAAAAGGGCACTAGTCATTTCAATTTCCAATCGAATTAGCCCTTTTTGAAGTTTTTATACGACGACGCGTTCTATAAAAACCTTATATGCCCCCAGGTTATAACTTACAACCCTTGCCATAAGGGCTGTGTGGGAGTGTCCTCCTCAAAAACATAATTTCTATCTAGAAATCCACAACACTGAACAAAATGGCTATCTAAAAATTTTGATTGGATGTGTTTGGGGAAAAGGTTGGTGAGAGAGGGGGGCTATTTCCCTCAAATCACTTTCGACTATTAAAAAGGGCACTGGACCTTTGAATTTCTAATTGAAGGAGGCCTTTTTGAAGTTTCTACGACAAAGATTTCAATAAAAACATACATGCCCCTAGGGCATAATTTATAACCCTTGCCCTGAATACTGTGGGGGGATTGTCCTGCTCAAAGGTATAATTTCCTGAACTTTAACTGCGTTGAACAAAATGTCTATCTGAAAATTTTGATTGGATGTGTTTGGGGAAATGGTGGGCATGGAAGGGGTGTTAGTTGCCTTCCAATTACTCTCGACCATTAAAAAGGGCTCTAGCCATTTCAATTTCTAATTGAATGACCCCTTTTCGAAGTTTTTACGACAACGCGTTCTATAAAAACTTAATATGCCCCGAGGGCATAACTTACAACCCTTGTCCTGAGGGCTGTGAGGGGGGTTGTCATCCTCAAAGACCTAATTTACAGAATTTAAAACTACGTACAGTAAAATGGCTATCTCTAAATTTTGATTGGATGTGTTTGGGGAAAAGGTGGGTGTGAAAGGGGGGTTAGTTGCTCTCCAATCACTTTCGACTATTAAAAAGGGCACTAGCCCTTAAAATTTCCAATCGAATGAGCCTTTTTTGAAGTTTCTACGGTAACACCTTCTATAAAAACCTTATATGCACCCAGGGCCTAACTTACAACCCTTTCCCCGAGGACTGTGGGGGAGTGCCCTTCTCAAAAACATATTTTCTATCTAGAAATCAACTACAATGAACAAAATGGCTATCTAAAAATTTTGTTTGGTTGTGTTTGGGGGAATGATGGGCGTGGCGGGGGGGAGGGCTAGTTGCCCTCCAATCACTTTCGACTATTAAAAAGAGCACTAGCCACTCCAATTTCCAATCAAAAGAGCCCTTTTTGAAGTTTCTACGACAACTCCTTCGAAACAAAGTGCCCGAGTACGGATAAGAAAAATAAAAAATAAATAATACACTGTGCCTACATCTCTCTTTACTGAGGGAGCGCTATGGCACTGCCTGAGATAAAACGTAGCTTAATTTTATTATATCTCTTCGTAAAGTCAATAATACTATTCTGATTCACATGATAAAATTCACGTGTTTCAATTTGCTTATTAAAAGCAAGGTCACACACAATATTCTCATATGAAGAAACCCTTTCTGTAACAGCCAAATAAAAATCAGTGTGGTTATAATCATAGTAGCCACTGTTTTCACAGTAATGTCGTAAAAACCAGACTCTCTACTTATTCCAACAATTGAAGCGTAGACCAGGTTTTTCCTCCCAAAACAACTTAAAAACACGACGATATCAGTCTCTTAAAAATAAACTGAAATCACGTTTGGTTTTTTTTTTTTTGCAATCATACCAGGGTAAGGAAGATCACATTTATTGTGATCTTCATTTTTATCATTGTGATAATTGGAGAAATGAAACCTCAAGTGTGAGAGTCAGAAACATTTTCAAGACAGGAATTGCAGTCTTAAGTTGCACTGCGTATCCTCTATGCCATTTACATGGATTGCATAAGCTACGCTTTTCATTATAGTCATCAATAATAGTACAATTCTCACAGGATAACCAGCTACTCAATGTATACAAACATAATGGGAATGTCTAAAAGATTTATTCAATGTTGACAGTTTCACTTACAAAAGAAACTGACTCACGATCAATAAAATGACTATCTTCAAGGAGGAAGAACAATCGAATGACGTTGCAAAACGTGTTTTTACTAGATTTTTCGACTTATTTGCCGTTGGCATGTAAAATCCCCGTCTTAAAAGAATTTCTAGGTAGTGCTCAAAAGTAAATCTCAATTACCATTTGGCTTTGTTTACATTAATAGGTCAATAAATTGTGTTAATGCTTCATAGGAAATGATGGGAAAGATCCCTTGTTTGCTGACAAAAATTGCCGTGTGTGGTTGAAGCACGAAAGTATTTGGTGACGTAAGGACCATGCCCTTACTTGAGGGGACCCTGAAGGTTTTTTCCTGACCCTCGTGGGTTATTAAGTAATTAACACCTGCATCTCCTAGAAAACATTCCCTATTATGTACGTGTGCTTAGCAACTTCAGGTCTACCGCCTTTGGGCCATTTAAAAATTGAGGAGTGGACACTACTGGCTTGCTTAAATCCAAAGGGCGGTCACTACTAATTATATCCGGGTTGCAGCGGTAGCTAGCAACCTAGTAAGAGATGATCACATCCAATGTTAAGAAATATAAAAACCCATAATCCTAAAAAAAGAGTCAGATCAAAACAAAAAGTACAGTATTAGAACCGGCATGTCCCAAACCCCTGTATAGGAGACTTTCTGTCATTTGGCTTGAACAGCAAGGGAAATATATTGCCTTGAAAATCAAGAAAATTGGCAGCTACTACAGCATTCTGCCTAAACGGCAACTTTTTTTATTTCTTTTTTCCTTCTTTCTTTTCCACACATAGCTTGGCACTGGAACATCGTAGAGAGTTGTTCAATTTCTCATTTTAAAGGAGATTAATTGGGTTAAAAACCTTTTGTAACTAAAAAAAATATTTTTAAAACAGAATAAATGAATAAGAAGACAGAATAAAACAGAATAAGAAGAAAAAGTCGAAGGCTTTTTCCTGTTTGTAATCATATATCAAACAGTTCGTGGTAACGAACTGTAAGTAAGGAGCGACCCGGCTCAATAGTAACCGAAACTCTAGAAAACGGGTTTTTGATACCAATAGATGCATCAAAAGCATCAGATTTCAATGGTGATTTCCAATATATAAGTTTCATCAAGTTTAGTGCTACCCATCAAAAGTTACGCGCCTGAGAAAATTTGGCTGATTTTCAAAAAAAGGGGGAAAGACCCCTAAAAATTATAGAACCTTAATGAAAATCACACCATCATATTCAGCGTATGAGAGAACTCTACTATAGAGGTTTCAAGGACCTATATGAAAAAATGTGGAATTCTGTACTTTTTCCCAGAATAAAGATCACGGATGCGTGTTTATTTGTTTTTTTTTTGTTTTTTTTTTCAGGGGTGATCGTATCGACCGAGTGGTCCTAGAATACAATGGGAGGGCTCTTTTGAACGGAAATTAAAAGTTCTAGTGCCCTTTTTAAGTGACCAAAAAAATTGGATGGCAACTAGGCCCCCTCCCACGCTCATTTTTTTCCCAACGTCACCTAATCAAAATTTTGAGATTACCATTTTGTTCAGCATGGTTAAAAATGTGATAACTATGTCTTTTAGGTTAACTTAATCCCCGACGTCCCCGGGGGGGGGGGGGCTAAAAGTTATGAGCTGTACCCAATGTTAACATATAGTATTGGTTATTGGGAAGTATACAGAAGTTTTCAGGAGGGTTTTTTTCTCGTAGTGGGGGGGGGGGGGTCGGGGGTTATGTTGGAGGATCTGTCCATGAAAGAAGTTTTCATGGGGGAAGGGAAATTGCCATGAAGGGGGCGCTGGACTTGCCAGCATTATTTATTGGTTATTGGGAAGTATACAGACATTTTCAAGAAGGATTTTTTTCTGGAGGGTGGGGCTGGAGGAGGGGTTTTTCCGGAGAATCTTTCCGTGGAGGATGTTTCTTTGGGGTAAGGGACATTTCTATGAAGGGGGCGCCGGATTTCCAAGTATTATTTAAAAAACAATCAGAAATTAAATTTTAAAAAAACAAGTTTTTTTCAACTGAAAATAAGAAGCAACATTAGAACTTAAAACGAACAGAAATTCTAACGTATATGAGGGGGGTCTTACCCAAGTCAATACCTCGCTCTTTACGCTACAGTTTTTTTTAGTGCTTTCAAAAGAGCTATCTATTCTAATTAAACGGCCTTTGTGATCCAGGGGTTTGTGAATTAAATTTTTTTTTACTTTTAACGTAAAGAGCGTAGAATTGACTTAGGGGAGAACCCCCTCATGTACGTAATAATATATACGTAATAAAAAAAAAAAAAAAAAAAACAAGCGATACGGCTCAATAGTAATCGAAACTTTTAAAAACGGAATTTTTATGTCAATAAATTTATCAAAATAATGGGTTTATAATGTTTATTCTAAATATATAAATTTTATTAAGTTTAGTATTACTCATCAGAGGCTACGAGCCTGAGAAAATTTACCCTATTTTTAAAGAGGGGGAAACATCCCCTACAAGTGAAAGAATTTCAATGAAAATCACACCGTCAGATTCAGCGTATCAGAAAACCCTATTACATAGGTTTCAAGCTCATATCTGCAAAAATCTGCAACTTTTTATTCTTTGCCAGAAGAAAAATATACGAATATAGAAGTTAGTTACGTAAGTTAATTTGTAAATTACGTCCCAACCAAATTTAGAGACATCTATTTAGCAAAAGAAAAGTAAAATTTTTACGCAAATTTTGTTTACTTATTCAATGACGGTGAGCCAATATAAAAGCTGCATTAACTAAAAAACGATCAGAAATTAAATTAAAAAAAAACAAGTTTTTTAAACTGTAAGTAAGGAGCGACATTAAAACTTAAAACGAGCAGAAATTATTCCGTATATGAAAGGGGCTGTCTCCTTCTCAACGCCTCGCTTTTTACGCTAAAACTTGACTCTGTCTCACAACTTTATTTTTTAAAACAATAAAAAACTTTAGCGTAAAGAGCGAAGCGTTGAGGAGGGGACAGCCCCTTTCATATACGGAATAATTTCTGTTCGTCTTAGGTTTTAATGTCGCTCCTTACTTTCAGTTTAAAAAACTTGTTTTTTTTATTTATTACAGTAAGGACCGAAATCTATCTTATTGTAACTGATGCAAAAAAGAAAATGAAAAGAGGTCTGAGGTGTATATACGTCATTATTCGGGTTGCAGCGCTAGCTAGCAACCAAGTAAGAGACGATCACGTCCAATGTTAAGAAATATTATAACCCATAATTCCTAAAAATAAAGTCAGATCAAAACAAAAAGTACACCATTAGAACTGCCTTGTCCAAAACCTCTGTATAGGAAACTTTTCCGGGTTGCAGCGGTAGTACACTCTAAGCTAGGTATGTACGCTGGATTTATTTTTAGGCCGAGCAACATTTTATGAGTAGGGTAAAACTAAAAAAAAAATGGCAAAAACCAGGCAAATTATTTAAAAAATAAAGGAAATTGTGGCTTTCAATTAAGTTCAAACCACCTAACCTACAGCCTATGGCTATTTTTCAAAAAAACCCTTTAAATGGCATTTATCTAAGTAAAAAAACAGTTTTGATATCTTTGTCCATCAAAAGAACGTCCCATCAAGGTTTTTTTTTACTCTATTCAATATTTACCCCGACACGCTGAACAAAAGCCTAGAAATCACGGTTTTTAAGGCAAAACTACTTATATTTTAATTTCGTTTATTCACCTGGAATTATATTCCCTTAACCTAAAAAATCCCTCCGCCCCTTTTTTCATGTAGACCTAATGTTCTTTTGCCCTTTTTTGAGACAAACTTACAATTGCTGCGTGGGACTAGATTATTAGATTTAAGGTAAAAACGCTGGAAACGGACTATGAAAGTCGGAAAAGGCCTACAGAAGTTGGAAGAGACCAAAAGCGTCAGAAAAGGACTAGACTAAGTCGGAAGGCATCAAAGGAAGCTAGAAAATAGTAAAGAAAGTTGGATGGAATTCAAGGCGTAGATTAGACTCAAACCAACTGGAGTAGACCAAGAATCTCGAAAATGGACTATGAAAGTAGGAACTGTCCAATAGAAGCTGGAAGAAACAAAAATTCGGAAAGGCCTGGAGCAAGTCGGAAGGCAGTAAAGAAAGCTGGATTGGACGACAGGAGGATAGAGGACACCAAGAACGTTGTAAAAAAAAGCTGTGAAAGCAGGAATAGCTTAAGAGAAGTAGGGAGAGGCCAAAAACATTAGAAAAAGACTAGTTCGAGTCGGAAGACTGTAAAGGAAGTTTGAAAAAAGTAAAGATAGTTTGAAGGGGAAAAAAGAGGTGAATTAGATCATGAGAGCTGGAAAAGGACTATGAAGTCAGAATACCCTGTGTAAAAATGGAAGAAAGTGAAAAAGTCAGAAAAACTAGACCTAGTTGGAAGCCAGTAAAGGAAGTCAGATATAACCAAATTTGGCAGGATTAGGCCAAGAAACTCGGAAGACTATAAAAGTCAGAATATCTTAAAAGTAACTAGAGGAGACCAAGATCGTGTGTAAAAGAATAGAAAATGAAGTAGAAAGCCGTCAAAGAAAGTCGGATGGGGGGGGGGTGGGAAGGACCAAAAAAGCCAGAGAAGGATTATGAAAATTGGAATAGCCCAATTGAACTTGGAAAGAATTATAAAAAAATGTCAGATAGGACTAGAGCTAGTCAAAACAATTAAAGGAAGCTATAAGGCAGCAAAGAAAGTCACATGGGACGAAAGGGTGCTAGAGGAGAAGAAGAATGATGGAAGAGAACTTTGAAAGCTGATATAGCCTTAGAGAACTTGGAAGAGACCAATAAACATCAGAAAACGTCTTGAGCAAGTCGTAAGATATAAAAGTCAGAGTAGCCTAAAAGCAGCTGAAGGAGATCAAGAACATCGGAAAAGAGTTTGAGCAAGTTGGAAGACTCTAAAGGAAGCCAGACGTATTGGACTAATATAGGCGGGAAGTAGAAAGGCCCTAATAACTCGTGACCCTACACCATATATGGGCATAGAATCCCTAGGAAGAACACCTGTGCTGTCAGTCCCGATCCCACACCATATATGGGCATGGAATCCCCAGGGAGAACACGTTTCCGAGAAATTGATTGCGTAACCTAACCTAACCTCATGACCTCGTGACGGGGCACCATATATGGACATAGACTCCCTAGGGGAAATGGATTTCTGAGAAATTGATTGCGTAATCGAAGGGGAAGTGAATTTCCGAGAAATTGATTGCGTAATCGATTGGGAATTGTATTGATCCGATAACTTGTGACGGGGCACCATATATGGGCCTAGAATCCCCAGGGAGAACACATGTGCTGTCAGTCCGAACGGGACTCCATTTATTCATGGTTTATTAATATCTAATGGATGATGTCAAGTTTGATTTATTTGTTGTTGTTGTTGTTGTTTGGCCAAGTGTAATGACACGAGGGGTGATTTACATAATCGCTAGGGGAATGTATTGATCTAGGGGAACTAAATTTCCAAGGTCAATTGATTTGTTGTTGTTGTTCGTCCAGGTGTACCCTAGGGAGAATGTTATGATCCAGGAATGGGAAACAGGATCACGTGTCTCCTTCTAAACCAATCAGAGAGTCGTTTACATCTCCTTCTAAGCCAATCAGAGGGCTGGTTACATATGGTTTTCCCTTTGCATAACAATTCGCCCTTGAGATTTCATATATAACGGACATGCATTGTGATTAAATTATCAGAAAGTTCTGTGACACTAAGGATACAACAATGAATATTATTGATGAGTTAGAAGCCTTGGCAACCTCAATTTACAATATGAGTTCTGTTTTAGTACATTTTCATTTTTTTATTTTTAAAATAAAATTATTTTCCTTGGTCACCCTCCAGTAAATTCAGGAAAATCCCCCCCCCATTCTAATACAAACTCCACTATGCTATCTTTATACTCGCTAGAAAACGTAAAATATGTTCTTTTTACCACCTAAACCTAACCCCCCGCAAAACCCCTCCTATGTATATGACCCTAATTCTCGCAATTGAAATAATTCTCTTTTTTGATAAATTCTTGCTTTCTGTATTTCTATCTAAGTGACAGTCAACTTTACGTCAACCCCTTAGCCATTATGCCGTCACTAACTTGACAAAACATTTCCGCAAGGTTATAATTAGCTGACACCCCAATGTTTTTGCACTTCCTGCATGTTTACGATAGCGGTCGAGCCAAAGGGTTTCACAGATCAAAAAGGATTGTTTTTTCTCGTCAAATTAAAAAGAGTTTCACGCAGAAAGAGATTACAATAATTAAGCTCATGAGTTCGCAACCGCTATGGAAGAATGAAATGCTTTCTAGACAAAATAATTGCTAACAATAATTTTAGGACATTATGTAAAAAGGGGGGAGGGGCTATGCCTCAATTCTATCACCATCATTATAATGTGAAAACAAACTGTTTCTTCGCATGAAAAGTAAGGGGCTGGGATTTCTAAGAAAAAAATAGCTTTCTTATGTGTATATTGAATATCATTTACATCTAAGATCGTAAATTTAAGCCTATGAGCTACTGGGTTAACAATCTTTTTCTATTTTAAAGCCTATAGACGGGAACAATTAAAAAAATTTCTCAACAAGGTAAAAATAGGAGCATTTCTGGTAAATTTTACCTTTTGCTTTACTGAAAATGCTGAGGAGGGGGACTTCTTTGTGATAAATGCTTTCTAGACAAAATTATGGATAGGGGGTACTAATTTTTTATTCTGTGAAAAAGGGGAAAATTATTTCGATACTAACTTTTTTTCTTCTTTTAAGGACAATTATGAAGAATATATTCCCCCCCCCTCCACCTAAGAGGGCAAGGGAGGATGGCTATTCAAGATCAACACTGCCTGCGCAAACTACATCTTCAACGCAAGCTCATGACCATCGAGCTGTCGCTCAACCTGATGTCGCTGTCAGAAAGTTAAAAAGAGATCGGGCGGCTGCACACATGATGGAAAGCCCCAGTACTCCAACCGCATAAGCCCATGACATCGTTTTCCCACCTACACAAGGTCAGGAGGTTGCCCTCCAACATGCTTCGCCAGCGGCTTCAGGCACTCAACAACAGTCGGGATATAAAAATGTGAGCATTTTTTTTTTTACCTAACTTATAGAAATATGCAAAAACAACAACAAACCCATTTTTCATCGTGCTGTAAAAGTATGTGTGTGTGTGTGTGTTTGAGATATTGAAATATTAACCCCCCCGCCCCAACCATTGTTTTAAATTTCTCTGCACATCCCCCTACCTCAGAGATATCTAAATATAATGTAATTTTGTTTTTGCTTGCTTGTCAAATAAAACCACTCTTTTTTCTAATCTTTGCTATTTTCTCTGGCCCACTGTAGCCATAAACTGTTGCCATCTCTTCGCTATCTCTTAATGATATTTTTCATTAATTTCTAGTGTTGTAAATTACGGATCATAGATTGACTAGATTCTTTTAAGTCAAAGCAGAATGCTATTTTTTACCATTGAATATTATGGTTTTAAGGATTGGGTTTTCCAACAATCTACTCATTTCATCAGTCGGTCAGTCAGTCAAAGCCTGTCAAAGATATTAAAAGAAAAAAAAACCTACCTCAGAGATATCTAAATATAATATAATTTTTTTTTGCTTGCTTGTCAAAGAAAACCAATCTTTTTTCTAATCTTTGCTATTTTCTCTGGCCCACTGTAGCCATAAACTGTTGCTATCTCTTCGCTATCTCTTAATAATATTTTTCGTTAATTTCTAGTGTTGTCAATACTGATCATAGATTCACTAGATTCTTTTAAGTCAAAGCAGAATGCTATTTTTCACCATTGAATATTATAGTATTAAGGTTCGGTCTTCCAACAATCGACTCATTTCATCAGTCAATCAGTCAGTCAAAGCCAGTCAAAGATATTAAAAGAAAAAAAAATTGCTCCCCCTTTTTAAATCAGTTCAATTATCATATTCAGGAGAAAGTGCGGCCGCCAAGCGCCGCGGGGAGCGCTGCGGGGGCCCGCTCGGCCGGGGGCGGGTCGGAGGGGGGCATTAAATAGTGGAAATTGAGGGGGGTTGTTTGAACAAAATCAAAACCTACTATGTAATGTTTTAGATTGTATTTGGCTGGAACTTTCAGGATATATGGAGTAAATCAAATGCTACTAAGCACATGTAAATAATAATCCAATTTTTTAAAAAAATGGGTGATTTAGACACTGTATATTACATGTAGATTTAGACACTGAGAAGAAGAATGATGGAAGAGAACTTTGAAAGCTGATATAGCCTTAGAGAACTTGGAAGAGACCAATAAACATCAGAAAACGTCTTGAGCAAGTCGTAAGATATAAAAGTCAGAGTAGCCTAAAAGCAGCTGAAGGAGATCAAGAACATCGGAAAAGAGTTTGAGCAAGTTGGAAGACTCTAAAGGAAGCCAGACGTATTGGACTAATAGAGGCGGGAAGTAGAAAGGCCCTAATAACTCGTGACCCTACACCATATATGGGCATAGAATCCCTAGGAAGAACACCTGTGCTGCCTGACTCTGATCCCACACCATATATGGGCATGGAATCCCCAGGGAGAACACGTTTCCGAGAAATTGATTGCGTAACCTAACCTAACCTCATGAGCTCGTGACGGGGCACCATATATGGACATAGACTCCCTAGGGGAAATGGATTTCTGAGAAATTGATTGCGTAATCGAAGGGGAAGTGAATTTCTGAGAAATTGATTGCGTAATCGATTGGGAATTGTATTGATCCGATAACTCGAGACGGGGCACCATATATGGACCTAGAATCCCCAGGGAGAACACCTGTGTTGTCAGTCCGAACGGGACTCCATTTATTCATGGTTTATTAATATCTAATGGATGATGTCAAGTTTGATTTATTTGTTGTTGTTGTTGTTGTTTGGCCAAGTGTAATGACACGAGGGGTGATTTACATAATCGCTAGGGGAATGTATTGATCTAGGGGAACTAAATTTCCAAGGTCAATTGATTTGTTGTTGTTGTTCGTCCAGGTGTACGCTAGGGAGAATGTTATGATCCAGGAATGGGAAACAGGTTGTTTTAAATTTTACTAAGTGCTACTAAGCACATGTAAATAATAATCCAATTTTTTAAAATAGGGTGATTTAGACACTATGAAAATAAGCTATTTTTCATTTATAGGTTGTCCTGGTTCCATACTCGCCATCTCCCCACTGCTCGTCAGTTGGAAAAGGAGAGGACGTGCCTATGGATCCCTCAAACAATTCAACATCTACTATCAGTGAATGGCATGGTAATATTGATGACTTTTTATGTGATTTTCTTTTAAATGTTTATAATAGCACAGTTGGGCAGGGGGACTTACCTTTGCTGAGTCCAAATACCTTGCAGCTTTTAGACGATTTTACTCGGAAATTAACAGGGAACCCTCCTCCTCTAGCCCCCGATAACATAGTTCCACTTCAATCGAATGAAGTGTCTTCCCATAGCCCTATTATTGAACAATGTGGGGGAGGGGTGTTGATAATAATATACAAGAGGGGGAGGGGGAGGAGGGGGGTAATATTCAGTTTACGACATTCCCTGAGTTTCAACTCTCAAATACAATTTTAAATACAATAGTTGTCTACACTGCAACTTTTGGTGACCCTTTTAATTCGCTTTTGTGTGGTAATTTTGTGTTTGACCCCGTCGAAATTGTACATGAGTATGTCGATAGAATCCGTGCACTGTTGGAGAACCACATCCAATTGGGGGGAGGGAGGAGGGATTCAATGAGGGATTCTATTGTTTTAAAGGTGTTTTATTTAAATGAGGGAAAAAGTGAAGTTTACCACCATTATGTACACACCGAGATGCGTTTGATCTACCCAAATTTAGAGAATTTTGAGGGTTTCCGAGTGGATAGGTCATATTATTGCGCCTATCGTGATTTATAACTAAAATGGGAGCGGCTCGGTAGTTCTTTATGTTTAAAATTCAAGTGTTAATATTTGTAAATTTAAAAAATATTTTATTTTAAGCGGGGGGCATGGGGGAGGTAGGGCAATTGAATTAAAATATAATTCTGATCTAGAAGGATGTCAAGGTGTCCAGCGGATCTGTTTTGAAACAGATCAAAAATGTTTAAAGTACGCTTTCCTCATATCAGCATTCGAGCCTCTAGCACGTGACGCTACCAAGACGAATTTAGATCCCTGGGCTGTACATTAGAAGGAGGGGTCCAATGTTCCCATTGTAGATTTCACTTATTTAGAGGGAAAATACTCAGTAACGCTCAGATCTATTGATATTTTTGAAAGGGCCAATACTCGTTTGAATATCGGTGTTACTGTGGTTCAGTATGAAACTGAATTTGAATATGGGGTTTCTTTCAAAAAAGAAGGGGGTGGTGTTCCCTGTAAGGGGTCCGTCGATTGAATTGGTCAAACACTGGGTTTGGCTGTTTTACACACAACCATCTCGGGAACTTTCAACTTCAATTGGAAATTTAAACCCCAGTCGCGAACGTCGGAGTGTACGGGGGGCGGCAAAGCAGGGGCGGGGGGTATGTTTCTACTGTCCGACATGCCTGTCTCGATTCCGTAGCTATATAAAACTACGGGATCATATGAAGAATTTTATCCACAACAACCCCTGTCTGATAATATCCACTTTCAAATTTATTCCAATGAAGACTACTTTATGGGCACTTCTTCGACATTTATAGATTTACAAATGAAAGTCCAAAGATCCGATAATACAATGCCAATTCGGGGCGATCGAATATCCTATGAAAATTGTATATCGCATAATTTATTTCGTCAAATTAGTGTCTACATCAATGGCACGCTGGTGAGCACAAGCAACAATCTCTCAAATTATACAAGATATGTGCAATTCATGCTGATGACACCCAAGTCATACAAGGAATTGAGAGGCACCTCCAATGGATATGAATATATTACTAATACTGATAATACAGATGCACTTAAAAATGCTACAACTAGTGAATTACATCTAGTTGGAAAAATATATCATGAAATATTTAATATACCCCAATGGCTGCCGCCCAATGTTAAAGTGGATATAAAACTGACGCTTGCACCATCCAATTTCATATTGAGAAAAGAACTTCCTGCCAATCCTGATGTGACTCTCTCCCTCACCTCGGCAATACTTCATGTACGCAAACAACAAGTCATGAGTTCTGTTGCTTTGGCAGTGGAAAAACTGAGAGCCAATGGAAATAATATTAAACTACTTGTTCCTTGTACAATCACCAATCAACGTCATATTGCCATGGGGTCACGCACATTCACCGACTCATCCTTTATCAATGGCGAAATTCCGTCAAAACTCGCTTTGGCATTTGTAAAAAGCGCCAGTGCAATAGGATCGTTGACTGAATGCCCACATAAATTCGAGATGTTTGGACTTTCATCTCTTATGTGCAAAGTAAACAGCATTCCACTCTATAATCTATCTTTTGATAAATACTACAGAATATTGTACAAGCTGATAATGCACACCCTATATCATGATTCTCAACTATTTGAAATTGGTATAACCGAAGAAATGTTTGCTAAAACACAAGGTATCACTGTTCTGGATTTGTCTGGCACACAGGATATGAGTATAGTACGTACGGGGAGTGTGCATTTAGAGTGTACATTTGCCGACCCATTGGCTGAGAGTATTGCACTAATCTCACTAAATCAATATGAAACCTATTGGGAAATCACTCCCGAAGGCAGTGTTCTACTAGACTTTGCACCATGAACACCAGTCAAATAATCAATGTATTTAATATGGATCCCTACATGTCCCAGTACAAATCCTATTGTTTGCCCTTGGACTATCTGGGAAAAATTCAAAGTGTAAACAATAGCTTAATTACTGTTAATAGCAGTCCATCGACTGTGTTGACGGGTCATTGGCTGTGCAGCTTTCAATCAATGAAGACGATTGAATTTTTTGATCCTCTTGGTCTACCCTATACATTTTACACACCCCACATCAGCAACTATATTGAGAGAAGTGGGAAAACTATTATTCAAAATCGGAAGTTGGTGCAGGATCTAACGACTAAAAGCTGTGGCTTCCATGCACTACTATATTTTGTGTTCCGATGTCGCGGCTATGCTTACAAGCAGCTTCTCCACATTTATGGTGACAATCCACGTCTGAACGCCTTTCTAGTGGAAAATATCCTCTCAGACCTATATAATATTGATTTCAGTACCCTACGAGTAAACTGCTTAAAAAATGTTTGTGAATTTGTTTATTAATAAAATGCATATATATACAACAATGTCTTTAAATCTTCAATTTAGATTTCTTCATCGGTGTATAGGCAACTGTCGTGAACCACTAATGCCGATAAATCATTTGAATTCACTGTATATTGATCTTGATTGGCTGCAAAGTCTGGGTCACATTTTCTACAGTACAATGTAACTTTACTCTTGTCATATCTTTTTGTATAGTCAATGAAACTATTTGTATTCATATTATGAAATTCACGAGTTTCAATCTGTCTATTTGAAGCAATATCACATACAGTGTTTTCAAATGGTGAATTACATTCGGTAACTGCCAAATAAAAATCACTTGGTATATAGTCATAATATACAGTGTTGTCACAGCGATGACTTAGAAACAAAATTATTTTGCTAACCCAACAGTTGAATCTTAGACCTCTCTCCTCTTCCTAGACTAACTTAAATCCACGACGATACCAATCTCGTAGAAATAAACTAAAATCACGTTTGGGATTCTTTCCAATCATACCAGGATATGTATTCTCCCACTGATCACATTTATCATATTGACAATTGGAGCACAGGTATACTCTAGGATTAGAGTCACAAATCTCTTCAAGACATGAATTACATCCTTTAATTTGTACTGCATAGCCTCTATGTAATTTACAAGGATTACATAATTTACACTTTTCACTATAGTCATTAATAATTGTACAATTCTCACATTGACTCCAACCCCAAGAGTGTACATGCATAATGGACATGTATAGAACATTTTTTTTTTGGTTTACAATTTCACTTGACTCTCTCACAGCTAAAACGAAACTGATCGTCCCTGCCGACGGATAAATTCAAGGTGGAGGAATGAGAGAGGAGTAACTCTGTGACGTCACCTCTTTTGAATGGTTGGGGGAGCCATCTACATTGAATCCATTGGCAATGTTTTCAAAAGTGTATCCACGATATTAGTCTGCTTTCTTCCAATTAATATACGTATCAATAAAATGACTATAAGCATTTGAGTCACATCTTAAAAGTTTCATACAATAGTGCTATAGGGAACAATCACTTCTCATTATATTGTCAAGTTTTCCCCGCTAGAATTCCTTCCGTTGAAGAGATAACTCGAGAAAATCGTCATCCAAAATCAAATGTTTTTCCATAAACACTAGATTTGATCTAATTCTCTCTTTCTCAAATTTATTTATTTTTTCAATCCTTTAACTCTGACTGCTGACTCTAGACTGACCAAGAATCGTTAGCCCTAGCATTCTAACCTGCCAAAAAGAAATGGAACATTTTCGGTTTCGAAACAATTTTATTGAATAATTACAACAATAATACTAAGCATATACAATTAGCGGTACAGTTTATTGTCTTCGATATGTTTCACTAATGCACTTAAAGCGCATTGAAGTCTATTCACATGTGCTATATCAACTTTAGCGGCGAAACATAATTGATCCTCCATTTTAAATTTGCTCAAGGATATCACATATCTTGCATAAACTTCATCCCATTCCAGACAAAGCCGGGATCCTCTCGTGATTTCCACCGCAATATTTGGTGCTCTTGTATTATTGCCATCAACTCCACTATCAACTTCTAATAGGGTAAACATTCCACTCGTCATCATCATCAACACAAATATATATCCAAATGAGTAAAGTCAAACTGTTCTTCTTCTCACTCCTTTGAATTCTATTCACAGACTAATAAAAAAAACTTTAGCAAAAATCCCTTCCTTATATTCTCTGCAATCCTCCGCCGCTAATATGTAAGCGACCCTCTGATTGGCTTAGAAGGAGACACGTGATTTGTTTCCCGTTATCGGATCACAACATTCCCAATCGATTACGCAATCAATTTCTCAGAAATTCACTTCCCCTTCGATTACGCAATCAATTTCTCAGAAAAACATTTCCCCTAAGGAGGCTATGTTCATATATGGTGCCCCCGTCATGAGGCCAGGATGCTAGGTTAGGTTATACAATCAATTTCTCGGAAACGTGTTCTCCCTGGGGATTCCATGCCCATATATGGTGTGGGATCGGGACTGACAGCACAGGTGTTCTCCCTAGGGATTCTATGCCCATATATGGTGTAGGGTCACGAGTTATTAGGGAGTTTCTACTGCGGGAGGATACCAAGAACGTCACAAAAGGGCTAAGAAAGTTAGAAGGGACTAAAGGAAGTCGTAAAAAACTAAAAGAGTTTGGCAAAAAAACATGAACACCAAAAGGGATGGAAGGAAGTCAAGGGGACTAAAGGGATCTTTAAGGGTCAAAATTGTTGAAAAGCACAAGAGAAAGCTCAAAGAGGGGGTCAGGACGGACTAAAGAAAGTCCAAATGGAATAAATAAAGTTAGAAGAGACTAAGAAAATAGAACGGGGCTAAAAGAAATTAAAAAAATTAAAGAAAATTGGAAGGAACTATGATACATAATTTATTATCAATATTTTTATACATATTTTCCAAATAATGTTTCAAGCTCATCCTAGTGACAAAGTTAAAATAGCAACGCATACTGGCACTCAAACCTTTTACACACTACCATAGATTTATTTTCTTTTCGGACGTGTTTCTTCATATGTTTTAAACGTTAATGATCCCCTCCCCGCCAAAAAAAGCACCGTTCTACTGATTTTGTCCCAATAGAAACAATTGAAAAACATATTTTATAATTTTAATTAGTGAAAACTTTACTAATACTTTCCTTATAAAAATTCCCCTCGCCCCATTAGTAGAGATGCTCGTCTGGATTTGCGTACGCCCCCGTACCAAACTGGTTTCTGGTAGGTATAATCTGGTTTGGTTGGTACTCTCTGGTTAGCTGGGTATAATCTATTTTGGTTCAAGTTTTTCTGACACAATTTACTGGATTTTTATTTCATGATATACTAGTTTTTTTTAGGTTAAATCCATGTCAGAAAAACCGGTGTGTCTTAATCTGGTTTGGTTCAAGTTTTTCTGACACAATTTACCGGATTATAGGCATGCAAATAGCTTGTAGTTTCAAAATGTGTTTAATTTCGTTTCTTGAATTAAGTATCTGTACTGTATATTCAAGAGGTGAAATCAGATAAAGAGCTTCGAATTGATTTTTATGGATGATATGGGAAAATGGCACATGTTAAATATTCGGGTTAACATACGACTATAAATAAGGCTATTGTGTCTTTCTGAACTTTCTGTGCGAGGCAGGGGTAACTATTTAGTTTAAATAATTCTAGGAATAATTAATTTTTGTGGCTGGTATGGAAAAATAGTACTTGTTAAATACTCGGGTAAACATACAACTAAGAACCGCTTCACTATAAATAGGGCTATCGTGTTTTCCGAACTTTATAGGGCGGTGGTGAATATTTAGTTTAAATAATTCTATCAGGAAATGAGACTGATGAATGGTTCTTAAACATGGTACGTTCTAAATATTCGGGTCAACATACGACTAAGAAACGCTTCACTATAGATAAGGCTTTCGTGTTTTTCCAAAATTTCTTGGGCGGGGGAGGGGTAACTATTTAGTTTAAATAATGGCACATGTTAAATATTCGGGTAAACATACGACTATAAATAAGGCTATTGTGTCTTTCTTAACTTTCTGTGCGAGGCAGGGGTAAGTATTTAGTTTAAATAATTCTAGGAGGAATTGATTTTTGTGGCTGATTGATTTTTCGGGTAAACATACGACTAAGAAACGCTTCACTATAAATAAGGCTCTCATGTCTTTCCGAACTTTCTTGGGCGGGGGTAACTCTTTAGTTTAAATAATTATAGGAGGAAGTGAGTTTTATGGCTGGTATGGAAATATGGTACTTGTTAAATATTCGGGTCAACATACGACTAAGAAACATTTCACTATAAATAAGGCTATCGTGTTTTTCCGAACTTTCTAGGGCGGGGGGTAACTATTTAGTTTAAATAATTCTAGGAGGAATTGAGTTTTGTGGCTGGTGTGGAAAAATGGTCCTTGTTAAATATTCGGGTAAAGATACTACTAAGAACCGCTTCACTATAAATAGGGCTATTGTGTTTTCCGAACTTTATAGGGCGGGGGTAACTATTTAGTTTAAATAATTCTAGGAGGAATTAAGTATAATAACTGGTATGGAAAAATGGTACTTGTTAAATATTCGGGTAAACATACGACTAAGAAACGCTTCACTATAAATAAGGCTATCGTGTTTTTCCGAACTTTCTAGGGCGGGGTTTAACTATTTAGTTTAAATAATGGCACATGTTAAATATTCAGGTAAACATACGACTATAAATAAGGCTATTGTGTCTTTCTGAACTTTCTCTGCGAGGCAGGGGTAACTATTTATGTTAAATAATTCTAGGAGGTATTGAGTTTTGTTGCTTGTGTTGAAAAAAATGGTACTTGTTAAATATTCGGGTAAAAAAACGACTAAGAATCGCTTCACTATACTATCGTGTTTTTCCGAACTTTCTAGGGCGGGGGTAACTATTTAGTTTAAATAATTCTAGGAGGAATTGAGTTTTATGGATGGTATGGAAAAATGGTACTTGTTAAATATTCGGGTAAACATACGATTAAGAAACGCTTGACTATAAATAAGGCTATCGTGTTTTTCCGAACTTTCTAGGGCGGGGGGTAACTATTTAGTTTAAATAATTCTAGGAGGAATTGAGTTTTGTGGCTGGTGTGGAAAAATGGTACTTGTTAAATATTCGGGTAAACATACGACTAAGAAACGCTTCACTATAAATAAGGCTATCGTGTTTTTCCGAACTTTATAGGGCGGGGGTAACTATTTAGTTTAAATAATTCTAGGAGGAATTGAGTTTTATGGATGGTATGGAAAAATGGTACTTGTTAAATATTCGGTAAACATACGACTAAGAAACGCTTCACTATAAATAAGGCTATCGTGTTTTTCTTAACTTTCTAGGGCGGGGGGTAACTATTTAGTTTAAATAATTCTAGGAGGAATTGAGTTTTATGGATGGTACGGAAAAATGCCCCCCACAATGAATTCAGATGGTTTTAGGACTCATCTCTCACTAGCCATAACTCCATTCAACCTTGAGCGAAGGTATAAAAGTTTGATGAAGTATTTCTCTACTTAACAACTACATTAATAGCCTCCAAGATGATAGGACTGTATGACACCGAATTTATCGGATTAAAAAAATCATCTTGTGGTGTTATATTTGAATGTGCTTTTTTATTATTAACTATAGATCTCAAAGAAATTGACTGTTATCATTGGATAGTGAACTATATTCTGTTTGAGTATGATAAAAGCTTGTCGAGCCCTACATTACGTTATATAAACAGATTGGGATTCTATGATAGAGTGATTACACCACTTAATAATGCTGGACAGGAACTGAGAAATGTTCAGGAGGAAGTCAGTAAAATTTGCAGCTTTTTCGGGGTTGAAGCACTCTACGTAAAGGGCAATGTAAATACAGATAAATTTTTAATTCAAAAGTGTGATCCTATGATTCCACTTTTCAATCTATAAGAGTTTAAGTTTCCTAAATTTGAAGGGGGTTATCACCATCCTGAAGACAATGTTTGGTTCTTTGCACAGTGGATACCTAATAACAAACCTTATCGTTATAAATCCATAAGACATTGTTAAAAAAAAAACTATTCTATATCATGGGATCGTCACTTCTGGTTGTTTAAGTGTGAAATATAAGTAATATTTTTATGTAAATATGTGGTGTTGTATTTTTTTTTTTTTTTCTCAAAAAAATATGTTAATAATTTTAGGCAAAAAATATCTTTAAGCTTAACCCGTCTTTATTCCTTAGAATATTTTTATTAATTTAATTAAATTATGAAGAAATTGTAATTTAGTAACAATAGCCTTCTTGAATTCACTGCCTGGACACAATACAGATATTTAATTCAAGAGATCATAATAAATTTACAATTATGTAGTAAACTCTTTATTGTTTTCACTTCGTGGATGACAAATGATGGAATTTAAGTCAAGAATTTAGTATGAACTCGTAAATTGGCAACACACTCCTTCGGGAGGTTGTCTCGTACGTGCACACTTTGGGTATTTAAATTCCGAAAATATCGCAAATTGTAAGTAAGTAGCAAATTCTTTCTTGAATTCACCTCCTGGATAAATAAAAAAAAAGACATTTCATTCAAGAAATTATGACGAAATTCTAAGTAAGCAACAAACTCTTTCTTGAAGTTACATCATGGATACACAATGCAGAAATTACATTTAAGAAATTATCAAAAATTGTAAGTAAGTAGCAAATTCTTTCAAAAATATGTTAATACGTTTAAGCAATAAATATCTTTAAGCTTAACCCATGTAAATAGCAAAATCTTTCTTGAACTCGCATCCTTGACAAAGTAAGTATATTCACTTCAAGCGAACATAATAAAATCGCAAGTAAGTAATAAAGTTTTTGTTATTATCGTCCAGTGGATACACAATACTGATAACTCAGTAAAGACGTTATTAGAGACTTGTAAATATGTAGGTTACTTACAATTAAATTAGCCTATTGCATAAACAAAGCAGAAATTTCATTTAAGAAATTATCAAAAATTGTAAGTAAGCAGCAAATTCTTTCTTGAATTCACCTCCTATGAAAAAAAAATTCTAAGTAAGTAACAAATTCTTTCTTGAAGTCACCTCATGGATACACAATACAGAAATTTCATTAAAGAAATTATGAAAAAATTGTAAGTAAGTAGCAAATTCTTTCTTGAATTCACCTGCTGGATAAACAAAAAAGACATTTCGTTCAAGAAGTTATGACAAAATTCTAAGTAAGTAACAAACTATTAATTGTTTTCATGACTTAGATATAGAATGTAGAAATTTAATTCAAGACATTATGAAAATATTTGTAAGTAAGTAAAAAACTATTTATTGATTTTACTTCTTGAATAAACAGTACCGATACTTCATTTAAAAAATTATCAGTCGCTTTATTCCGTGTGATTTTTTTTTTACATGGTGTTCATTCAAAATGCGAAGGATTTCTGTTAAATAAATAATTCTTATATTTTTTACGTTCAATTTAAAACTAGGATTTCTGCTAAATAAATAATTGTTATACCTTTTAAAATAACTTTACGGGTTTTGAGGGGCTCTGTCGTTTTATTCCGTGTGATTTTTTATTTACATGGTTTTCCTTAAAAAAGCGAGGATTTATGTTAAATAAATAATTCTTATATTTTTTTTACGTTCAATTGAAAGCGAGGATTTCTGTTAAATAAATTATTGTTATACCATTTAAAAAAGCTTTACGGGGTCTGAGGGATTCTCTCATTAGTTAGGGTCTTCGCACAGTGGATACCTAAGGACATTCGTGATCGTGATAAATCAAAAAAACCTTTTAAAAACTCATCTATCTAAAAGCACAATCATTTGGGGGTTTTTAAGAGTTAACTCTCATGAATATTTTTATGTAATAATTTGTTGTTGTGTTTTTTTTTCTCTAAAAAAAAAATAGTTCAATACTTTTCATAAAAAAAGAGATTTTAGATTAAACTGTACTTTTTACTAATAATATTTATATTCTTTTAATTAAATTTTTTATGAATTTTCAATAAAAATCCATGTGTTAAATTCGCTTCCTGGACACAATACATATATGGAATTCGAGAGATCATGATAAAATCGCAAGTAATTAATAAACTCTTTATTGTTTTGATATTTAATTCGAGAAACCACATGAGTGGAATTCAAGAAGGAGTTTGCTACTTACGATACTTTGATTTTGTCAATGCTATCCCAAGTATCTGTCAATAGATGTCGATAGAGAATTTATTCATTCTTATACCTAGATTTTCTCTATGTTAACCTATCTATCCAATATATGATGTATGTAAATTCCTTTTCTTACATCTCCGATGTTTTAATAGACATTCTAGACGTTCGATATGCTAGCTTAATCTAAAAATAATGAACACATAACAATGTAATATATAATATATTTTTAATGAAATTATGTCATATAGAATTGAAAAACTTAGGATATTTTGAATCTGTTCCATAAAATAGTTCTCCATGAACCCTCTTGATAGTACAGCTGTTGTCTTCTCCTAGCTCATGATCAGCAGAATAATCATTATTCCATTTTGACTCAAACACCCTTTTTATTGATGTGTCATCGACAGGGTCAATATGCTTTTCGTCTTTGGTATTATTTGATTCATTGACTGTTTGATCAATGGCAGTAATGTTTGCTGGTACTTTTTTTTTCATCGATTCATCTTTATATTCATTAGTGATATTTTATGCCAATGCACTTTTTATTTTTCTAGCAATTTCACTGTCTATTATCACACTATTTTTACACAGGTAACAGTTCCGGCATGTAGACAGGATATGGCTTATGATATTAGTAGAAGAGTAGGCCTTTCTTTTCGTCTTTGCTTTCATTTGAATGCTAATACTCAAAAGCTGACAATGTGCTTTAACACTGGGTAACATGTTACCACAAGCACTAGCAAGAAGATGCCCCTCTTTATCAACTCTTATTTTTATGCTGGCATTTTCTTTGAGTTTAAGCATCTTTGGAATCTCAATATCGCATATCCACCATCATAAGAGTTGAATTTTTTTGGTACTCCAAAGAAAATCCATTCCTTAATGCCATGACAAAGCATTCATACGTTTCTACGTTTCCGATAGTGCAACCACTTCTAATTATTTCATAGTTTAAATACTTCTCCTTCTCGGCATTCAATACAACAGTAGCATTATCATGTGAACAAACGTTCTTAAACCGCTTCATTTTTACTTTTTTTTAGAAATATTAGTTATGTGTTTATCATTCCTCTGTGTAAAAAATACTGATTTAATACATACGATAAACTAGGTAGTGTAGATACCCGGCCATAGAGCAATAGTGGGAAAGCCACATCATGTCTCAGGGACAAGCATAGAGTAAAATTCAGTCAAGAAATTATGAAAATATTTGTAAGTAAGTAGTAAACACGTTTTGAAACTACATGTTACTTGCTTGCCTTTCCTTCGCACCTTTACAAACGAGAGGGGATTCCCCACTGGTTCCTACACATTGCAAAAAGTGAGCAGTACGAAAACTCCACTTTTTCAGCCAGACTGGTTTTCTAGACAACACCCATTTTTAGAGACCAATCAGAGACAGCGGAGGTTGCTCAATATACAATAACCATGCAAAGTTGACATAGCTTTATTTCATTTTTTAAGGATAATTTAGACGTGGTTACGTGCGCGCCCGTAACCTCGTCTAAATTAACCTTAAAAAATGAAATAAAGCTCTATCGACTTTGCATGGTTCTTGTATATTTAGCAACCTCCACTGTCTCTGATTCTGATTGGAGATGAAGCATTTTAAGAAAGTGTGTTCACATGATAGTGTTATTGTAGCATTGAATGCTGACAAGGAGAAGTATTTAAACTATGAAATAAGTACAAGTGGTAGTACTATCGGAAACGTATGCATGCGTTGTCATGGCAGTAAGGAATTGAATTTCTTTGGAGTACCAAAAAAAAATTCAACTCTTATGATGGTGGATATGCGAAATTGAGATATCCGGAGATGATTGCACTCAAAGAGAATGCCAACATAAAAATAATAGTTGATGAAGAGGGGCATCTTCTTGCTAGTGCTTGTGGTACCATGTTACCCAGTGTTAAACCATATCGTCAGCTTTCGGGTATTAGCATTAAAATGAAAGCAAAGACGAAAAGAAAGGCATACTCTTCTACTAATATCATAAACTATATCCTGTCTACGTGCCGTAACTGTTACCTGTGTAAAAACAGTGTGATAATAGACAGTGAAATTGCCAGAACAATAAAAAGGGCATTGGCAGAAAATATCACTAAGGAATATAAAGATGAATCGATGAAAAACAAAGTACCAGCAAACGTTACTGCCATTGATCAAACAGTCAATGAACCAAATAATACCAAAGACGAAAAGCATATTGACACTCTCGATGACACACCTATAAAAATTGTGTATGAGTCAAAATGGAATAATGATTATACTGATTACGAACTAAGAGAATACAATAGCTATACTATCAAGAGAGTTCATGGTGAAGCATTTTATGGAACAGATTCAAAATGTCCAAAGTTGTTCAATTCTATATGACATTATTTCATTAAAAATATATTATACCTTACATTGTTATGTGTTCATTATTTTTAGATTAAGCTAGCATATCGAACGTTTAGAATGTCTATTAAAACATCGGAGATGTAAGAAAAGGATTTACATACATCATATATTGGATAGATAGCTAACATAGAGAAAATCTAGGTATAAGAATGAATAAATTCTCTATCGACATCTATTGACAGATACTTGGGATAGCATTGACAAAATCAAAGTATCGTAAGTAGCAAACTCTTTCTTGAATTCAACTCATGGGATTTCTTGAATTAAATATCAAAACATTAAAGAGTTTATTACTTACTTGCGATTTTATCATGATTTCTCGAATTAAATATCTGCATTGTGTCCAGGAAGTGAATTCAAGAAAGCGATTGTTACTTACAATTTCTTCACAATTTAATGAACGGAATATAACTATTATAGATAATAAGGAAGGGATAAGATTAAATTTATGTATTGATTTAACTTATTAAGTGATTTTTTTTTTTGAGAGAAAAAAAACAACAAAAACAAATGTTTAAATAAAAAATAGTACTTAGAGTTCAATCTTAAACATCCACAAATGATGGTCCCATGATATAGAAAAGCTTTTACCAGGTCTTATTGATTTATCACGATCAGGAATGTCCTTAGGTATCCACTGTGCGAAGACCCTAACTAATGAGAGAATCCCTCAGACCCCGTAAAATTTTTTTAAAAGCTATAACAATAATTTATTTAACAGAAATGCTCGCTTTCAATTGAACGGAAAAAAAAATATAAGAATTATTTATTTAACAGAAATCCTTGCTTTTTGAAGTAACACCATGTAAAGAAAAAATCACACGGAATAAAACGACAGAGCCCCTCAAAACCCGTAAAGTTATTTTAAAAGGTATAACAATTATTTATTTAACAGAAATCCTAGTTTTCAATTGAACGGAAAAAATATAAGAATTATTTATTTAACAGAAAATCCTCGCTTTTTGAACGAACACCATGTAAAGAAAAAATCACACGCAACAAAACGACTGATAATGTCTTAAATGAAGTATCGATACTGTTTATCCAAGAAGTAAAATCAATAAATTGTTTGTTACTTACTTACAAATATTTTCATAATTTCTTGAAATAAATCTCTACATCCTATTTGTAAGTCATAAAAACAATAAAAAGTTATTTAGTTACTTAGAATTTTGTCATAACTTCTCGAACGAAATATCTTTTTTGTTTATCTAGTAGGTGGAGTTCAAGAAAAAATTCGCTACTAACTTACAATTTTTTTATAATTTCTTTAATGCAATTTCTGTATTCTGTATCCATGAGGTAACTGCATGAAAGTGTTTGTTACTTACAATTTTTTTTTTCATAGGAGGCGAATTCAAGAAAGAATTTGCTACTTACTTACAATTTTTGATAATTTCTTAAATGAAATTTCTGCATTGTGTATACAAGAGGTGACCTTAAGAATGAGTGTGTTACCTATTTACAATTCTTTCATAATGTCTTGAATGAAATTTCAGTATTGTGTATCCAATAGGTGAAAACAATAAAGATTTTATTACTTACTTGTGATTTTATTATGATTTCTTGAATTAAATATATGTATTGTGTGCAGGATGTGAATTCAACACAGCTATTGCTACTTACATGGGTTAAGATTAAAGATTTTTATTGCTTAAACGTATTAACATATTTTTGAAAGAATTTGCTACTTACTTACAATTTTTGATAATTTCTTAAATGAAATTTCTGCATTGTGTATCCAAGAGGTAACTTCAAGAAAGAGTTTGTTGCTTACTTAGAATTTCGTCATAATTTCTTGAATGAAATGTCTTTTTTTATTTATCCAGGAGGCGAATTCAAGAAAGAATTTGCTACTTACTTACAATTTTTGGTAATTTCTTAAATGAAATTTCTGCATTGTGTATACAAGAGGTGACCTCAAGAATGAGTGTGTTACCTATTTACAATTCCTTTATAATTTCTTGAATGAAATTTCAGCACTATGTATCCAATAGGTCAAAATAATAAAGACTTTATTACTTACTTGCGATTTTATTATGATCTCTTGAATTAGATGTCTGTATTTTGCCCAGAAAGTGAATTCAAGAAGGCTATTGTTACTTACTTACAATTTCTTCATAATTTAATTAAATTAATAAAAATATTATATATAATAAAGACGGGGTTAAACTTAAATATATTTTTTGCCTACAAGTATTAACATATTTTTTGAGAAAAAAAAAAAAATACAACACCACATATTCAATTACAAAAAGTACTTAGAGTTCACACTTAAACATCCAGAAACGATGATCCCATGATATAGAATAGTTTGTTTTTTTTAACCATGTCTTATGGATTTATCACGATCAGGTATGTTCTTAGGTATCCACTGTGCGAAGAACCTAACCTCGTCCTCAGGACGGTGATAACCCCCTTCAAATTTAGGACACTTAAACTCTTCTAGATTGAAAAGTGGAATCCTAGGATCAAACTTTGGAATTAAAACTTTATCTGTAGGTACATTGCCCTTTACGTAGAGTGCTTCAACCCCGAAAAAGCTGCAAATTTCACTGACTTCCTCCTGAACATTTCTCAGTTCCTGACCAGCATTAATAAGTGGTGTAATCACTCTAGCATAGAATCCCTGTCTGTTTATATGACGTAATGTAGTACTCCACAAGCTTTTATTATACTCAAACAGATTATAGTTCACTATCCAATTATAACAGTCAATTTTTTCGAGATCCATAGACAATAATAAAAAAGCACATTCAAATATAACACCACAAGATGATTTTTTTAATCCGATAAATTCGGTGTCATACAGTCCTATCATCTTGGAGGCTATTAATGTACTTGTTAAGTAGAGAAATACTTCATCAAACTTTTATACCTTCGCTCAAGGTTGAATGGAGTTATGGCTAGTGAGAGATGAGTCCTAAAACCATCTGAATTCATTGTGGGGGCCATTTTTCAATACCATTTATAAGACTAAAGTCCTCTTATAACTATTTTAACTAAATAATCACCCCCGCCCTAGTATGCATGGAAAAAAATGATAGTGATATCTGTAAGTAAGCCTTTCTTAGTTGTATGTGTATCCCAATAGTTACCACGTCATATTTTTCAACATCATACATAAATCTCAATACCTCATAGAATTATTAAAACTAAATACTTACCACCGCCCTAGAAAGTTTGGAAAAACAAGATAGCCTTATTTATAGTGAAGCGTTTCTTAGTCGTATGTTTACCCGAATATTTAACAAGTAACATTTTTCCACACAAGCCACAAAACTCAATTACTCCTAGAATTATTTAAACTAAATAGTTACCCCCCGCCCTAGAAAGTTCGGAAAAACACGATAGCCTTATTTATAGTGAAGCGTTTCTTAGTCGTATGTTTAACCGAATATTTAACAAGTACCATTTTTCAAAACCATCCAAAAAACTCAATACCTCCTATAATTATTTAAACTAAATAGTTACCCCCGCCCTAGAAAGTTCGGTAAAACACGATAGCCTTATTTATAGTGAAGCGTTTATTAGTCGTATGTTTATCCGAATATTTAACAAGTACCATTTTTTTCCACACCAGCCACAAAACTAAATTCCTCCTAGAATTATTTAAAATAAATAGTTACCCCCGCCTCGCAGAGAAAGTTTAGAAAGACACAATAGCCTTATTTATAGTCGTATGTTTACCTGAATATTTAACATGTGCCATTATTTAAACTCCATAGTTACCCCCCGCCCTAGAAAGTTCGGAAAAACACGATAGCCTTATTTATATTAAGGCGTCTCTTAGTCAATGTTTACCCGAATATTTAACAAGTACCATTTTTCCATACCATCCATAAAACTCAATTCCTCCTAGAATTATTTAAACTAAATAGTTACCCCCGCCCTATAAAGTTCGGAAAAACACGATAGCCTTATTTATAGTGAAGCGTTTCTTAGTCGTATGTTTACCCGAATATTTAACAAGTACCATTTTTCCACACAAGCCACAAAACTCAATACCTCCTAGAATTATTTAAACTAAATAGTTACCCCCCGCCCTAGAAAGTTCGGAAAAACACGATAGCCTTATTTATAGTGAAGCGTTTCTTAGTCGTATGTTTACCCGAGTATTTAACAAGTACCATTTTTCCATACAATCCTGACAACTCAATTCCTCCTAGAATTATTTAAACTAAATAGTTACCCCCGGCCTAGAAAGTTCGGAAAAACACGATAGCCTTATTTATAGTGAAGCGTTTCTTAGTCGTATGTTTACCCGAATATTTTTTTCCACACCAGCCACAAAACTCAATTCCTCCTAGAATTATTTAAACTAAATAGTTACCCCTGCCTCGCACAGAAAGTTCAGAAAGACACAATAGCCTTATTTATAGTCTTATTTTTACCCTAATATTTAACCTGTGCCCTTATTTAAACACAATATTTACCCCCCGCCCTAGATATGTCTGAAAAACAAAATAGCCTTGTCTATAGTGAAGCGTTTATTAGTCGTATGTTTACCGAATATCTAACAAGTACCATTTTTCCATACCATCCATAAAACTCAATACCTTATAGAATTATTTAAACTAAATAATTACCACGCCCTATAAAGTTCGGAAAAACACGATAGCCTTATTTATAGTGAAGCGTTTCTTAGTCGTATGTTTACCCGAAATTTTAACAAGTACCATTTTTCAACATCAGTCACAAAACTCAATTCCTCCTAGAATTTTTTAAACTAAATAGTTACCCCTGCCTCGCACAGAAAGTTCAGAAAGACATAATAGCCTTATTTATAGTCATATGTTTACCCGAATATTTAACATATGCCATTTTCCCATATCATCCATAAAAATCAATTCCAAGCTCTTTATTGATTTCACCTCTTGAATATACAGTACAGATACTTCATTCAAGAAACGTGATTAAACACGTTTTGAAACTACATGCTATTTGCATGCCTATAATCCGGTAAATTGTGTCAGAAAAACTTGAACCAAACCAGATTAAGACACACCGGTTTTTCTGACATGGATTTAACCTAAAAAAAAACTTGTATATCATGAAATAAAAATCCAGTAAATTGTGTCAGAAAAACTTGAACCAAACCAGATTATACCCAGCTAAACAGATTGTACCAACCAAACCAGATAATACCTACCAGAAACCTGTTTGGTACGGGGGCGTACGCAAATCCAGACGAGCATCTCTACTCACATTCTCCAAATTTTTTTTTGGCTTGCCTAATTTGGTATTTATATTTTCTTTCGAATCTAGAGCTACCTCTCTTTCATGTTTGTTTTTATTTAAATACCAAAGTAAATGAATCCTAGTATCAAGAGAGCTAGATCTGCGATCTCCCCTAATTATTCAATTCACTTTTATTTTATGTTTTATTTATAGCCTAATTTAATCTTTCACTCCTTACCTTTAATCTTCAGATTTTCGTTTCCTTTTGAACAATCAAAAATTGACAACAGGTTGCCCTACCTACCAGACAAGAAACTTAGAAATTATGCTTTATTAGGCAAAAAAACTTATATTTTGATTTCTTCAGTTTTTCCCAAAAAAAAACCGCCCATTTTTTCAATGTGAAATTCTAGTTTTTCCTATATCTTGATTGCATTACTAATGTTGGCTCACTTTCCTAAGAACCCAAGCATAGTCGCACTCGTGCGCTTTCCGCTTCAACCAGCCATAATAAAAAGGTTGGAAATTTGGATTTTTTTTTTGTTTCAATCTTACCAATTAACATTCAACATATTTTTTTAATGAATAAACCCTATAGTTTTTGCAACAAACCTACCAGAAATTAAAATTCCTTACTGTGCTACTTTCAAAATCAATTGGAAGTCAAAATTTAACTCAAATAGAACAGCATCTAGCCAAGAAATGAAAAATCGAGGAGCTCAAGGGTCTCTTATTGTTGGTTTAAACCTTCTGAGAGTCAGCAGAAACTTTAAAATTGTTTTGGACTTAATTTTCATCAAAAAACCCATAGAGGCAATTCGCGGAAATAAGCCCAAAAATTTACTTTTCTTCAAAATATTTTTGAATGTCATTTATACGTTATCTTACCTGCTGAATCATTCAAAATTTAGATACTAAAGGCCTTGCAACCTCAAATTCATGCAGCGAAAACTCCATAACCAGCTCAAAATTGAGGAAAGGTGCAAAAACACATTTTCCTTTAGGGTTTGAAGCTGGTTGAAGGCAACTTAAAAATTGAGAAAAAGTGAAAAATATGCTTTCTTTTAGGGTTTGAAGTTGGTTTGAAGTAACTTACTTCGAGAAATTATACACGCCCTCTGTTTATACATTAGAAAGTATTTCACATTAACAACCTATTTTCTCCAAGCTTTCGAAGCTATTAGAAGTACAAACAAGACATATCTTGCGAACTGCATTTGTAAGGGATGCTCCAGGTTCGAACCAATGCCGCCCCAGTCCTTTTCACTATTATTGATAGACGGTGGTTGCTGCAGAGTATACCATGGTTTTAATAGCTATCTCTTTATGGGGCTGATTATGGTGCTCTCTGCGCCTTTGGTTTACTTGAGGCAGCATTTCAAAAATGCAAATATTTTGTTTGTAGATATAGCTTTGAAGCTTCGACCAAAGATTGCACTCGTCAAAAAATGACAAAATAATTTCTGGTCGTGAGATTCACTTAACACCTTCAATGTGACTTTAGGTTAAGGAAGAAGAACTTCTTACCAACGAAGCGAACAAGTAGAAGTTCCTCTACGGCCTAAAGCGATGGAAATAAAAGTTCATCGTGAAACTGGCGATGCCCACTTTGTGATTATGAAGAAAGCTTTTCCATTACGACTACAACACAGATTTGGGTTGTCGGTAGTGATACATTTTTTTAGTTCTGAGGTAATCTTTCAAAAAGAAACTCCAACCCCCTTTTCTTCCAAGCTGAACAGCATGTCAAGTTTGAAGCATTCGAGTATTCTAACAGTGAAACAGAGCCACAGTAACACTGTAATTGATATTCTGTCATTCCATATTTCCTTATTGTTATCCTGTGAATTCATACCTATTCCAGATTTCAAACAGTTCGTGGTAACGAACTGTAAGTAAGGAGTGACCCGGCTCAATGGTAACCGAAACTCTAAAAAACGGAATTTTGGTACCAATAGATACATCAAAAGAATCAGATTTTAATTTTGATTTTACATATATAAGTTTCATCAAGTTTAGTCTTACCCATCAAAAGTTACGCGCCTGAGAAAATTTGGATCATTTTCTAAAAAAGGGGGAAAGACCCCCTAAAATTTATAGAATCTTAATGGAATTAACACCATCATATTCAGCGTATCAGAGAACCCTACTGTAGAGGTTTCAAGTTCCTATTTACAAAAATATGGAATTTAGCATTTTTTGCCAGAAGAAAGATCACGGGTGCGTGTTTATTTACTTTTTTTTTTCTTTTCCCCAGGGGTAATCGTATTGACCCAGTGGTCCTAGAATATCGTAGGAGGGCTCATTTGAACGGAAATTAAAAGTTCTAGTGCCCTTTTTAAGTGACCAAAAAAAATGGAGGGCAACTAGGCCCCCTCCCACGCTCATATTTTTCTCAAAATCACCCAATTAAAATTTTGAGATAGCCATTTTGTTCAACATAGTCGAAAATCTAATAAATATGTCTTTTACGATGATCTAATCCCCCACAGTTCCCAGGGGAAGGGCTGCAAGTTATGAACTTTGCCCATTGCTTACATATTGTATTGGTTATTGGGAAGTATACAGACATTTTCAGGAAGAATTTTTTTTTCTGGTGGGGAGGGGGGGCTTGAGGAGGGGTTTACTCGGTAGAATCATTACGGGGTGGATGGTTATTTGGGGTAAGAGACATTTCTATGAAGGGGGTGCCATATTTCCAAGCATTATTAAAAAAAAAATCAGAAATTAAATTAAAAAAAACAAGTTTTTTCAACTGAAAGTAAGAAGCAAAATTAGAACTTAAAATGAACAGAAATTATTAAGTATATGAGGGGGTTCTCCCCCAAGTCAATACCTCACTCTTTACGCTACAGTTTTTTTAGTACTTTCAAAAGAGCTATCTATTCTAATTAAACGGCCTTTGTGATTCATGGGTTTGTGAATTAAAAAAAGTTTTAACTTTTAACGTTAAGAGCTTGGTATTGACTAAGGGGAGAACACCATCATATACGTAATAACATATATGTAATAAAAAACACAATAAAAAAAAGCAAGCGATACGGCTCAATAGTAATCAAAACTTTTAAAAACGGAACTTTGATGTAAATAAATGTATCAAAAGAATGGGCTTATAATGCTGATTCTAAATATATGAATTTTATTAAGTTTAGTATCACTCATCAAAGGCTACGAGCCTGAGAAAATTTACCTGATTTTTTTAAAGAGGGGGGACGCATCCCCTAAAAGTGAAAGAATTTTAATAAAAATCACACCGTCAGATTCAGCGTATCAGAAAACCCTATAACATAGGTTTCAAGCTCATATCTGCAAAAATCTGCAACTTTGTATTTTTTGCCAGAAGACAAATATACGAATATAGAAGTTCGTTACGTAAGTTAATTTGTAAATTACATCAGAACCAAATTTAGAGACAGCCATTTAGAAAAAGAAAAGTAAAAATTTTATGCAAATTTTGTTTACTTATTCAATGACGGCGAGCCAAAATAAAAGCTGCATTAACTAAAAAACGATCAGAAATTAAATAAAAAAAAACAAGTTTTTTAAACTGAAAGTAATGAGCGACATTAAAGCTTAAGACGAACAGAAATTATTCCGTATATGAAAGAGGCTGTTCCCTCCTCAACGCCTCGCTCTTTACGCTAAAGTTTGACTCTGCCTCACAACTTTATTTTTTAAAACAATAAAAAACTTTAGCGTATAGAGCGAGGCGTTGAGGAGGGGACAGCCCCTTTCATATAAGGAATAATTTCTGTTCGTTTTAAGTTTTAATGTCGCTCCTTACTTTCAGTTTAAAAAACTTGTTTTTTTTTTATTTAATGTCCCAATAAGTGATCATTTCCATTTTAGTTTTTGACAATGTTCTCATACGCCTTGATTCTGTTTCTGCATCTAAATCTATTCCTAATTTCTGACCTACGAATGTGGTCTAGATGTCTCATGGACAATTTATGAAAGTAACCACCTAGTCTTGCTATAAGATTTTAGAACTATACCAAAAGCCCCAACATTGGTAATAACTGTAACAAGAAAAAAACCCAGACTTTTTAACACTTTTCCCTTCAAGTTCTTTATAGTTATGAAAAGGGTTCCAGAATTTAGATAGAATTGAAACTTAGCTTTTCAGAGATATTATAATTTTAACTATAAACTTATCCATTTCTCTATTATCAAGGGATAAGAACAGGCAAGTATGTTTAAATTTAATGTAACTATATCCTACTTTTCTTCCTTTCTCTTCTATTACTTTATCGTTTTCAATGGATGCCTTTCTTCAGATAGAATTAAAGTATGGCTTTTATACATTTACAAATTGCGAGTATAGGTCCGCCATCCCTCCCCCCCCCCTCTACCTGACGGATCAAAAAGCAACAGAGAGGCCAGAATCTAGGACAGATTCCATCGCTCCTACAATATACAGACATTTTTTTTACTTTTCACCATCCATAGTCCATTGATAAAATGTTCACCTGCCACGCGGGCAACTAGCCTTTTCTACTTGGTGCTTTTTCTGTCTTCAAGGTCCCCCACCAGCTCTTTTTGAAGTCATGGTTGTGGTTGGGTGGACTCATGAAAGGTTCACTCTGACACCAACATGTTTGGGGAAATGGTGGGCGTGGAAGGGGTGTTAGTTGCCTTCCAATCACTTTCGACTATTAAAAAGGGCACAAGCCACTCCAATTTCCAATCGAATGAGCCCTTTTCGAAATTTCTACGACAACTCCTTCGATACGAAGTGCCCTGGTCTAATACCAAGAAAAAAAATAATCCGTTGTGCCAACATCGTTCTTTACTTGGGCAGCGTTATTGCGCTGCCTTTGATAACAGAAAAAAGGTAAAAAAAAAATATATACGAATCAGGTTTATAAGAGACAGCACAATAACTTCTTTGAATAACGTATTTGGCCTTCTCAAATTTAGTTTTACTATTTTGAAAAGAACACTATTTTTGTCGCTATTCTTCTTTTTAGTTTCATTTCGTTTTAAAAGTATAGAAAATGTATACCTAAATACAACTTTAAAGACGTCGTCTGATAATTCCGAAGCATTCTGTTTAGTTTTCTGAAACAGAAATTTGAACTGGCGAATCGACGGATGACTTTCCAGATTATTTTCTATACATTTGCCTGCTTGCGAGGCCTCGGTGTGGCATCAGGGTGGAACTGTTACGAGTCTTCCTAACCAAAATCGTGACTGCTAACAGCACTGCCGGGTGACCTTGAGGACTGCCACCATAGACTTTAATTTTTTTTTTTTTTTAGTGCAAATCATTGTCCTCCATGAAGAATTTCATTAGTTCAGTTTGATCTGGTGGAAGGACTGGGTAGAAAATCGAATTTTACTCCGCGCTCAACAGCTTTTGCAGTTAATTGCAACTTTTTGATGAATAGGCGTAATTATTGTGCTCTGTTGGACGTAGTTCAAAAACCGATAGGTATCTCTTACTAAAAAATAAAAAAAAATAAAATAATAATCATGCAAACCCATTGACTTATACTAACCTATATTCTAACTGATTAAATATTGCTAGAATTTTTTATTTGTAAAAGGAAGAATTATAGCTTATCGAGCTCTGAAACAAAAAAAGCAAATAATATATTGCAATTATAGGTTGCATTAAGTGCTTTTGAGTAAAATTCAATAATTACAATTGACTATAGAAAACTAAAAATTACAAAATCAATTGTAATAAGCCTATTGAACACGTAGTTAATTTAACCCTTGTATTATCTGCTTTGAACAACATTAACGAACAGAGACTTATTAAACATTTCGTGGTAACGAACTGTAAGTAAGGAGCGATGCGGCTCAATAGTAAGCAAAATTCTAAGAAACAGAGTATTGATAATAATATATCATAAAGAAAGAAAAACGAGCAAAAATCCAGCACTACAGAGAAGCTGTTGAAATTTATAAATACCAACATTTAGGTCTAGCTTTAAACAGAGATTCCGGTGATTTAAGAATAAACGAGTCATATTTCGGTTTTCTCAAAAGAGAAGCCGATACTTTAGTGATCCCTGAAATAAACCTTGAACCACTTTCCCAATCATCTAATCAAACACGTGAACAACCCCTTAGGTCTCAAAGGGTGTCTGCAAGAAATGCCTTAATTAAAATCCGAAATCAAATGACATAGTTTTCCAACTTATTTAATTGCTGGTTCGTTTTGTTTTTCGAGTGAATGAATTGATTCCTTTCCTTGTTCAGTTGTTTGCTAGTATCCGTCGATGGCAGTTCATATTTTTTGGATTTTGTGCAAATCGCGGATATTGGCGAATAACTCGCTTTTATGGTTTTTAGGTAGTTGGTTTTAATTCTTTTAATTTTTGGCTTTTATTGATAAATCGTTTCGTTTCGCACTGAAGAAGAGAGGCGTTTGTCCTCTCGAAATATTCGCTTCGTTTTTTCAGTATCTTCATTTGGCCTATAAACACCCCATTTTTGCTCGTTTTTCTTTCTTTATGTGATGTCAGGCCATTTTGGTTTAAGAAATTATCTTCTATAATAATATATATAAAAAAAAACAAATTTTTATGCTTATTCAAAATATACAAAATTCATCAAGTTTCATTATACCCATCAAAAATTTTAAGCCTGAGAAAATTTGCCCAATTTTCGAAAAAGGGGAGAAACGCCCCCAAAACATCAAGTGATCTTAATGAAAATCACATCGTCAGAATCAGCATATCAGATAACTTTACTGTAGAGGTTTCAAGCTCCTATATGCAAAAATGTGGAATTTTGCACTTTTTGCCAGAAGAATGATCACTGATGGGTGTTTATTTCTGTGTTGTTGTTTTTTTTCCAGGGATGATCGTATTGAACCAGTGGCCATAGAGGGTCAGAAGAGGGCTCATTTGATCGGAAATCAAAAGCTCTTTTGATCGGAATCAAGTGCCCTTTTTAAGTGACCAAAAATATTGGAGGACACAAAGGCCCCCCTGTCACACCCATGTTTTCCCAAAGTCATCTGATCAAAATTTTGAGATAGCCATTTTGTTCAGGATAGTCGAAAGATTTGGTAACATGTCTTTGAGGATGACTGGGTCCCCCAGAGTCCCCGGGGAGGGGCTGCAATCTATGAACTTTGCCCATTGTTTATATACAGTATTGGTTATTGGGAGGCATACAGATATTTTTCGACGGGATTTCTCTGGTGGGGGAATACGTAGGAGAATCTTCTCATTAGGGAATTTTTGTGGAGTAAGGTAATTTCCCAGGGAGGGGAAACCGAATTTCTCGGCATTATTTAAAACATTAAGAAATTAAGTAAAAAAAAAAGTTTTTTCAACTGAAAATAAAGAACAGCATTATAACTTAAAATGAACAGAAAATGCTACGTATTTGAGAGGGTTGCCCTTTCCTCAGTACCTTGCTTCTTATACAAAAGTATTTTGAACTTAAATTCTAAAAGCTATTTTTTTTTGGCTTATTATTCTAATAGCTGCACTTAAATTATTGGAGCAAAAAGTCAAACTTTAGCGTAAAGAGCGAGGTATTGAGGAGGCGGCAACCGCCTCATATACGTAATAATTTCTGTTCGTTTTTGAGTTTTAACGTTGCTCCCTTCTTCCAGTTGAAAAAAACTCATTTTTCTATTTAATCATTTAAAAGATAAGGATTCCGAGAAATCTCGAAGGAATAATTAGGGATTTTTGTGGAGGGAATAAACTTTTAACATGAAAGAAATATTAGTCATATTTCATCTTTGAATTTCCTTCTTACTTAATGTGCTGTTACTATCGCTTAAGCCAATATCACAGTTACTGAAAGGTAAATAAAGTGGAAGACGCATAAATTACTACCGTGGACATATTTTTTGTCATGTTTGGTCGATAGAAATATTATACGGAGAGCTAAACATGCCATCAGACGTTTAACAACACGATCTAATGTTCATTAGTATGGAAGTATTTAGCTAGCGGGAAAAACGTTGTAAGACATCTAGAAACAAACTTAACAGAATAAATTTATCCCAGTAAGCCAGTTGAAGGTAACGTATACTATTTTTATTTCACAGACAGATTCACAAATGCACGCAAAAGTTACCAAAATGTAGTTTTCTTGTTATTGAGACCTTCAAGTAGAATGAACTTCTAAGCCCAAGAGTATACAGTATAGTATATGATTAGTAATGAGAAAATACAATTATTTTGCTAAGAAAAAACGGGCGGAATCTTGTAGTTTTTCTCAAATTGAGCTTTAGTTACCAGATTGTTGGGCATAAATTCACACAAATAGGTTCATGTATAAAAATATACTACAGGGAAGGGACTCAAGTGCTGAAAACTAGAAATGTAGCAAATTATGGACAATAGGAAAATCGTAAGAAATGTTAAAATTTTGGGGAAGGAGCTGGACTATTACCATACCTTTGGCTGTGGGGCTATTCATGTTTGATTGACACTTTTTGTTTCTTCCACTCCAGACCAATTTATTGACTTTTTCAGGCTGCAAATAGGTCGGTCAAAATGCAATGGCGGCACTGAAGACTAAATTTGACTAAATACACAACAGAAGATAAATCGCGGGTTGGGACGTTTGAACTCACATTTATCTCAAATGGTAATGCTCAGGAAATAATTTATAAAATAGTCTATATACAAAAACTGAACTATGGATCCAAAAATGAGCTTCGAAAAAAGCGTTTTATCACCCCTGGCTGTTAACCTTTGTTTCTTCATCCAAAGATTCATCATAATTAAATATTACATGGCGAAATAATGAATGCCGTACTACCAATATGCCTGACTTAAGGGCAAAAGCAGAAACAACGAACCAACTGATATTTTGTGTTCGGGGAGAGGCATAAGTTGAGAACTTCTACTTTTTCTTTGTTAAGGAAAATCTACCAGTGACTAATACCAATTTTTTTCATAATTTAAATTTTAGGCTATAAACTTTTATTGGATTAGAGGGGAAATTGAAAGACAAATCTAAGAAAATTCCAAGAAATTGGATATATTTAATTTTAAATATAAAGGTAGTATTACGTGACGTCTATGTCACATGAATACCCAGAAAAACTGTAGGAAATTTAGAAAAAACCAAAGCCTTTAATTCGAAAAACATTAACAGCCAAAGAATCATATTTTCATGTATTTGAGTGTAATACATAAGAGTCAGGTATTTTCTTTGAGTATTTTTTATTCCATTTTTTACTCCATAAGTAGAAAGGGGTCAGGAGGCGAGGTACGAACACCCTGCTGCCACCTACAACTTTTTTTACATAATTTATTCAAGGATTATCGATCGAGTCTAATGTGGGTCAAGGTCAATCGATCTGTTGTTGTTTGGCCACGTGTAATGACATGAGGGGTGATTTACATAATCGCTCGGGGAATTATTGATTTATGACACTGGGGGGGGGGGGTAATTTAAATAACAACTAGGGGCAATGTATTGATCTAGGACACGAGGGGGAAGTGAATTACAACTTTTTTACATAATTTATGCATGTTTTCATGGGTTTTCTCACTTGAAAAAACATGATTTTTCTCACTTTTAT
This sequence comes from Artemia sp. Qi Xiang Cuo, assembly GCF_049724085.1. NCBI lineage: Eukaryota > Metazoa > Arthropoda > Branchiopoda > Anostraca > Artemiidae > Artemia > Artemia sp. Qi Xiang Cuo. The sequence goes on along the minus strand of NC_142797.1, from coordinate 44,401,644 downwards.
GGATGTTTCTTGGACTGTTATGTGTGTTGTTCAATTTATTTGATGTTTTTCATGGATGTCAACATCAATTTATGTCTGTTTTATGGTTTTTGTCAGTGAGAATTAAAAAACAGCGACGAGTACAGCAATTTATGGATTTTCTATGGTTTTTGTCAGTGAGAATGGAAAAACAGGATTTTTCTTACTTTGATGGATGTTTCAAGGTCAATTTATTTGCTTTTGTTTGTCCCGGTGTAATGACAAAGGTGAGATTTACATAATCGAGGGGAATTATTGATTCACGAAAGGGGAATTAAGAAACAAACATTGCTTCTTTGTTGTTTGGCTAACCTAACCTTAGAAATTGATTTACATAATCGGCGGGGGAATTATTGATTCACGAAAGGGGAATTAAGAAACAAACATGGCTTCTTTGATCTTTAGGCTAACCTAACCTGAGAAATTGATTTACATAATCGACGGGGAATTATTGATTCACGAAAGGGGAATTAAGAAACATTATGGCTTCTTTGATCTTTAGACCTGAGGGATTTATTTGTTGTTGTTGTTTTGGCCAAGTGCATGCTAGGGATGAATGTCAAGGTGTCCAGGAATAGGAAACCGGAAGTACATGCATCCTTCTCAGCCAATCAGTGACTCGGATACATCCTCCTTCTCAGCCAATCAGAGGCTTGCTTACATATGATTTTCCCCGTTACATAACGATTCACCCTTGAGATTTCGTATATAACGGACATGCATTGTGATTAAATTATCAGAAAGTATTGTGACACAATGGATAGAACACTAAATATTATTGATGAGCTTGAAGCCTTGGCAACCACAATTAGCAATGTGAGTACATTTTCATTTTTTATTTTCAAAATTAAATTACTTTCCTTGGTCACCCTCCAGTATACTTAGGTAAGTACCCCCCCCCCCCCCCCACAAACCTAACCACCATGCAATCTTTATACTCACTAGAAAACATAAAATATGTTCTTTTTATCACATAAACCTAACCCCTCCTATCTGTTTTTACAGGTATAATTCTCGCAATAGAAATATTTCTCTTTTTTCGATAAATTTATTCTTTCTGTAAGCCTATCAAAAAGTGACATTCAACTTCTGTCTATCCCTTAGCTATTAATATACCATTTCCATTTAAGCCGTCGCCACTTACTTGACTTAAAAACATTTTTCCGCATTGATTTAAACAGCTGACACCCCACAATTGCACTTCCTGCTTGTTAATCCTTTACGTTAGCGACTTAACCAAAAGGTTTCAATGATAAAAAGGAATTGTCTTTCTCTTTCTCAAATTAAAGCAGTTTTAAGCAAAAGGAGATTGCTGTTTATTAAGCTTGTGGATTTGTAAGATGTATTTTTGGAGGAGTGAAACGGGATTATTTCCAAAAATAATTACTAACAATATTTTTTAGGAAAATTGTGAAAGGGGGGAGGGGGACATGCCTCAATTCTATCGCCATTATTGTAAAATGAAAACAAAGTGTTTTCTTTCCATGAAAAGTAAGGGGGGGAAGGCTGGGATGTCTATGAATAAGCTTTTTTAATTAACTGAAATAGCATTTGATTTCTGAGTTTAGTATATTTTTACTTTTTGCTTTACTGAAAATGCTGGCGCGGGGGGGGCTTTCTTAGTGATAAATGCGTTCTAGACAAAATTATGGTTAGGGGGTACTAATTTTTCTTCTGTAAAAAAGGGGGAAATTATTTCGATACTAACTTTTTTCTCTTCTTTAAGGCAAATTGTGAAGAATGCCCGTCGCCTCTCAGTAAGAGAGCTAGGGTTCAAGATAAAACCCATGTGAGGGCGTCAGTTATACAATATGGCTGCTGTCCAATGCCCTCTAGCTCTACACTGCCTGCCCAAGCTTCATCTGCACAGGCAACAATACAGCCAGGTCGAAAACCAAAAAGAGAGTGGATGGATGCTTTCAATGCTGCAGTTGCGGAAAATTGTGAGGTAGCTTGCCCGTCACCCTCTTATCCTACATTGTCGAGGGTCTCAGGAACTACACAAAATCATGAGGTTGCCCTCGAACACATGCTACCTGGACCATCCGACACCCAAATGCAGCCAGGATTTGCAAAGGTGAGCATTTTTACCTCTAGCTATAGAAATATATATCTATTTCATCCAATGTTTTTTTAGTCTTTTCTTTTCACTATTTTTCAACATTGTAAAAGCGTATCTCAGAGATATTAAAATATTAACCCCTCGCCCCCACCCATGGTTTTAAATTTCTCTGGTCCCCCTCCCTCAGAGATATCTAAATATAATGTAATTTTTTTGCTTGTTTGTCAAGAGAAACCGCTCTTTTTTTCTAATCTTTGCTATTTTCTCTGTCCCCCCACTGTTGCTATCTCTTCGATATCTCATAATAATATTTTTAGGTAATCTCTAGTTTACTGCTATCTCTCTCCACTATGAAACTCAAAATGCTATTTTTCACAATTGAATATTATAGTTTTTGGGGAAGGACAGAGATTATCCCATTTATCTCTTTGCACATATGGATTCTAATTTGCGTAATATTTTTGACAGCTTTCAACCTTACAACTTGCCAAGAATTTAGGGGCTTAGCATTGACAATAAGAGTTAACGGTTTCCCATTTATTTGTAGTGTTTCCCTGAGAATACGCATGGAACATAACAGACGCGGCTTAAAATAATTAAGCTATTGAGTCCAAGACAACCTGTTGGTAATTAGAGAGAGAGAGAAACGACTTATGGTCTAACAATATTTTTTTTTTCGGGCATTGTGTAAGCTGCTGGGAGCCGTGGTGGCCGGGAAGCGCTATGGCGCCCGAGAAGCGCCGGGGGAAGTGCCACGGGAAGTGCTGTGGGAAACGCTGCGGGAAAGCGCTGCGGGAAGCGCTGCGGTGGTCCGCTGGGCCGGCTCGGAGGGGGGAGCATTAAATAGTGGAAATTGAGGGGAGTTGTTTGAACAAAATCAAATTGTCAATTCTATGTAAAGCGGCATTTTAGATTGTAAATATCATATATTAAGTTGAATATTTTGGAATTTTCAGAAAAACGATAGATGTGAGGGAGCATGGAAGTACGCACATAGTACGGTGTACATACTGCTACTACTACTACTACTACTACTAATCGTGATTTAAATAATAATAATCCAAATTTTAAAAACAGTAGAAGTGATTTAAACCCTATGAAAATAAGCTATTTTTCATTTGTAGGTTGTCGCATTGGTCCCTTATTCCTTGTCACCATCATCAGTTGATGAAGGAGAGGAGGACACACCAGTGGAGCTCCCAAACACGTTAGCAGGGAGCGATATCGTCATTGAGCAAATACCTTACCATATTGAGGATTTCTTAAATGATTTTCTTTTTAAAGTGGATAGTAGCACATTTAAACAGCGAGACTTGATTCCAAACACACTACAGCTTTTGGACAATTTTACAAACGAATTAACGGGGAACCCTCCTCCTCTAGCCTCCGATACCCTAACGAATCCACTTCAAACAACTGAAGTGGAGCATTCACATAGCCCTATTGTTGAACAATGTGGAGGGAGTGTTGATGATATACAAGAGGGGGAGGGGGGTAATGACCAATTCACGACTTTTCCAGACTTTCAGCTGTCCAACACAATTTTAAATGCAATAGTTGTTTACACTGCGACTTTTGGGGACCCGTTTAATTCACTTAAGGGGGGAAAATTTGTGTTTGACCCCGTAGAAATTGTGCATGACTATGTAAATAAAATTCGTGCACTGCTGGAGAACCAAATTCAGTTGTGGTGGGGTAGGGATTTGATTAAGGTGTCTATTGTTTTAAAGGTGTTTTATTTAAATGAGGGGAAAAGCGAAGTTTATTATCATTCTGTACATTCAGAGATGCGCGTGATTTATCCGAATTTAGAAAATTTTGAGTGTGTTTTTTCGGAGTGGGTAGGTCATATTATAGCGCATCTCGAGAACCTTAACGAAAACGGTAGTGGGTCTGTAGTTCTTTTTATTGAACATTTAAGTGTGAATATTTGTAAATTTAAGAAAGATTTTATTTTAAGAGGAGGGGGGCAGGCGGGGGGTCTGAGGGGTCAATAGTTTTAAATTATAATCCAGATCTAGAAGAATTTCATGGTTTCTAGCGGATTTGTTTTGAAACAGATCATAAATGTTTCAGGTACGTTTTTCTTGTATCAGCATTCGAGCCTCTAGCAAGTGACGCTACCGAGACGAATTTAGACGATGGAGCTGTACATGGAAAGGAAGGGTCCAATTTCCCAATTGTAGATTTCTCTTGTTTAGAAGAAAAATACCCAGTAACGCTAAGATCTATTGATATTTTTGAAAGGGCTAATGCCAATTTAAATATCGGCGTTACTGTGGTTCAGTATGAAACTGAATTTGAAGATGGGGTTCGTTTAAAAAAGAAGGGGGTGGTTTTCCCTGTAAGGGGCCCGTCGATTGATTTGGTCAAACACTGGGTTTGGTTGTTGTATACACCACCATCTAGTGACTTTGCCAATTCAATTGGCCATTTTAATCCGATCACAGACATCAGTAGAGTTCTGGGGGAGGGTAAGGCTAGGGGGACACGTTTCTACTGTCCAAAATGCCTCTCTGGATTTTGGACTGAATTAAAGTTGCAAAATCACATGAGGCATTGTAGACGGCATGGCTACCAGACAGTGGAAACGGTTTCAGGGGATAGGGCCATTTTACGTTTTAAAAATTTTCAAAACACCCTCCCCCAGTGCAACAAAATATCGTTAGATTGTGAAGCTAAGCTGATGGAGGTAAATAATCCTCGGTTTCCAAACCGAGTCAAAGAATATGAAGCTGTTGCTGTTTCCTATGCCCAGGCGCAAAAAGACAGTTCTAACACCATGCGGTTGTTAGAAATAGTAGAAACATGGGATGAGGGGGAGTTCATGGTCAAGGCACTGACTAAACTAATTGGCACAGCTAATGGTGCTATTTCTCGTTTGAGAAATACCCATTACCCAATGGTTTTGTCTGCAGAGGATCGCCTCACGATTAAAAATCAAAAAATATGTTGGGTTTGTAAGGAGGAGTTGGTAGATGGAGATAAGGGGACTAAAGGGAAAAGAGGGGGGAGGGGGAAAGTCAGGGATCATAATCACTTGGGGCAGGAAAAAGCCTCTAGGGGTAGTAATTTTAGAGGGGTAGCGCATCAATCGTGTAACTTAAATGTTAGCCAGCAGTTTTTTATCCCAGTTTTTATCCACAACTCAAATTACGATTTAGAATTTATTTTACCGGCACTGGCAAGTATGCATAGGGAGGGAGGGGGAGTAGACAGTCAATGGGTAAACAGTTCATTTTCTTATAAAATTATTCACAAACCGGCCAAAAATTTGTTACTTGTTGAACTTAAACGACAATAAGTAAATAATAGTCAGAAGTTCTGTAATAAAATCAGGTTTTAGGCTACTTTAGTTTTTCCCCAAAGCATTGATCAAAGCGATTCATATGCAAAGAATAGGCACTTTTGAAAGTTGTCCCTTGCTTAAACAGAACTTTCCAGAGAGTGAAATGTATTACCTGTTAACCTGCAAAGGTGTATACGCATACGACTATTACTTTTCTAGCGGTTGCTGGAACGAGGTGAAACTGCCTCCACTTGAAGATTTTTAAAAGTCACTTACAAGTAGTTAATGCAGAACCAAAGACTATGAGTGTGCCAAGAAGGTATGGTCTAAGGGGGATTGTAAAAATGGGTGATATTATTGTAGACTGTACTTGGCCAGTGACGTTCTAACTATGTGGGACATAGTCTGTAAGAACACAAACCAAATCTTTTCAGAGTTTGGGTTAGATATAGGCTATTATTTTTCAACACCCGATTTGGTGATGGATTTAATTTTAAAAATTAGTAGGGAGGAAATAGGCCTAATCACAGGTGTATATCAGCATCTTTTTGTAGAGCGTTCAATGAGGGGAGTGTATGTTTTTCATGCGAATTATGTCTTGTCAACCAATCTGAGTGGCCAAAACAGCAACACCGGTTCACAGTCAAATGCAGTGTGTTTGGACATGAACTCATTTTATCCCTCAGCATTGTCTCAATACTCTTTGCCATGCCGGAACTATCAATGACTTGAGAATCCTTGTGAGTTCCCCGACATTACCACCGTCGAGGACAATGGGCCACAAGGATGGTTCTTTTAAATTGCCGAGCACGTTCCACTGGCCCTTCATGACTCTGTCAAAGATTTTGTTTTTCCCTGTATCAATCGACCGATAAGCATGGACTCATTGAGTACCTACATTAAATCATTGGTTGAGGATGTCGGAATTCACTAAACCCCTTCTAAGCAAAAACTGATTGCTGATTTGGACCCTAAGGAGAATATCGTTGTTCACCATGTGCTTTTGCACTGGATGGTGAACAAATGCTTCAAAATCACCGAAATATACAGGGTCCTGCAGTTCAATCAGCGAACATATTTAAAGATGTTTATCGATACTTTTCTCGATAAACACTCCAAAGCAAACTTAAAGGTAGAGAAGAAAATGTACAAATTCATCCTAAATGCAGCGTTTGACAAAATGTGTGAAAGCGTACGTAACAGATCTCGCTAAAACGTTGTGACTGACCCTCTAGAGTGTGCACGAACTATTGCCAACCCGAATTTTACATCTTTCACGGGCATAGAGAGTCGCATGGTTCTGTTACACAGGCGAAAGAGAAAAGTGGTACTGAACAAGAATATAGCAGGAGGTAGTTCAGTACTAGAAATTTCCAAAAAGCTCATATTGTCGTTTTTTTACAAAGTGTTCAAGGTGCAAAGGCCACCGGAGGGGGAGGGTCAAGTTTAATATGGGGACACATATTATATGCTGTTAAAGGTAAATTGGACCGAAGATTTATTGGGTGATCTAGAAAAGGGGGAACACATCAGCTCGTGGATGGATTTCACCAACTGGAATCCGTCCCTCTACCCCGAGTTGGTAAAACGTCAAGCCCCCAACCAACTACTAATGTTAAAATCAGAGACGGGGAGTGATTTGATATCCAGGGGGTGTTCCCGGGTCCTAAAGTTTATTGCGTTAAAACTCATAGTGGGGATGAAAAGAAGGCGTGTAAAGGCGCTTGCAATTCGCTCTCTACAGTATAGAAATTATACTGTGAGAGTGGAAAAAATGCAATGTCGTGTATATCCGACAAATTCTATGTGCTTGAGAATGGTGTGAGTGTCCTGTCTCATGGCCACTACCGTATTTCAGACCGAGTTGAATTCATAGACTATTGCAATCAACTTGGTCTGGATAAATTAACCTAACCTGACTGACCAACTAACCCAACCAACTAACCAACTAACCCCTCACCCCATTCATCAATTAAATGCTCCAATTCTTTCATAAGTTAACTAACCCAACCACCACCCATCCCGTTCATAAATTAACTAATCTAACCTCAACTAACCCAACCTAACCTAACCTGTAGCAGCAGTGATGACAACTATTGCACAGTTTTTTCGCCCCGCGGCTCCCGGGGGTGGGGGGAGGGTTCTTCCCATGGCCGGTCCAGGGGAGGGGAGGGGGGTTGGGGTCCCGCTCGCAGCTCCCGGGGGGGGACCCCACTTTTAAATTCATAATGTTCAACTGTGCTTTCCAGAATTTTCAAGTGTTTTTTTTTATTCAAGTTTTGTCTTTTCAAGTGTTGTTGTTGTTGTACAGAAAAGTGTTGTTGTTGTACAGAAAAGTGTGCTACTGTGCGTACTAATGTACATAAAGTGTTCATGTTGATGGACAAAAAGTGTTTTTAAGACAATAAGTGTTGTTCTTGCTGTTGATGGACAAAAAGTGTTTTTATTTATGTTGTACATAAAGTGTCATTTTTATCATTGTTCAGGTTCATGTTGAACAAATAGAGTTTTCATGTTGCCGAAATAAATGCTACCATGGAATATTGTCAACTGTTCTTGTTGAACATAAAGTGTTATTTTTATAATTGTTGTTCATGTTGAGCAGATATAGTTTTCATGTTGTCGAAATAAATGCTGCCATGAAATATTGTTTTTTTGTTGAGGTTCTTGATAACAACGTACTAGATAGATCTATGGGAAAATTACTACTACAACTACTTATTCATTTGACACGTATGATTTACAGTTAGTTTTAGTCCAACTGTTATCAACAGCAGCAGCAGCATGTATCAATTTAAAACACCCTTCAGATCGTTTCTGTGTGGTCCCTCAATGTTTGGGAAAACAGTACTTTTAGCTAAAACAATTAAAAATTGCGATAAAATTTTTCTTGAAAAGCCGGAAAAAATCTACTATTCCTAGAGTATTTGGCAGGAGTCCTACGATCAATTTAAAGCTATTAGCTCTTCTATAACAATACAATTCATAAGGGGGCTTCATATTTTCAAAAGTATTGAATCATACTCATGGCTGATTATTGATGTCTAGGCCGAATCTATTGAACAATTCTCACTGGAAATGCTGAAGCTGTTCAACGTTCGCTCTCACCATGAACACATTACCTTGTCACTAGTTCTAAACAACCTATTACATCAGAGCAAATGTATGCGAACCCTTTCTTTGAATTGTATCATCTTTATTACACATCAAGACGCTCGTGATTCTAGTTCGTTCATAACTCTCAAAAATAAGATATACACCGGTACTCCATAATTTCTTTTGTTAGCGTGCACTCAGGCGAATAATAAGTCCTACTGCTACATTTTCCTAGATCTTAATCAGAGCACGCCCGAGGATCTACGTGTAGTCATCGACATTTTCGACAATGAAATTACAGTATATCTTCCGGTGAAAAATAGAAAAGACAATTAGTCGTAATTATGGTATTGAAAAAACTAGAATAGCAGTAGAGCTTATTTTCCGTCTTAAGCACTTCTAAAGCCGTGCTTAGGAGGGTTATACTCAAACATGGGGTTGGCATTTATTTTATTAATCCAACATTTGAACTTTTTTTATATTTTAGCTAGTTTAATTTTCAAAAGTCGGAAGGTACCAGACAACATAACAAGAGTTGTTTTTTCACTTCACATTCACAGGCCAGTAGAAACAGAGAGCAATATTTTTACGTAAAACGTCTCCTTCAAGTAAGTGGTATCTTTTTCACAATTTAATTGCTGATGAGGGCTGTACTTGCAAACAGATTCCTCTAGAGAGAGTGGCTAAACCCTATAAATTCACAACATTTGAACTTTTCTTCTTACCAATCATACTTTTTGAAGATACTCTAAGCAAATTAATTAACGATGAGAAAATTTCTGATTACGAAAAATTTCTTTTACTTCAAGATGCATTGCGACGTGTGGATAAACATAAGCCTTATCGTGAGAGACCCACCGCTACTGTCGCTGACCCTTTCCAACAGAAAACATTACCTCAATATTCTGCACAAACAATGGAGAAGGACTTGAATTCGATGGTATTAAAAATTCGAAATCTATTGCCACTGACCTATCGTGAAAAAAGTAAAAGAGTATTAGCTTATCTTATGTTGGAAACTGGTGGTGATCAAGTTCAAGTCGACAGCACAGGGAAGCGAATTATAATTCAGGGAAAAAGTTATAATCTAGTTGATTTAATTTGTGATATGGTAACGAATCGTAAAGGATTTTATCATTTGACAAGAATATATACACATTTCTAAGTATATAAACTTCCCAAAAAGTCTTATCGGCAATAAGCAAATTCTAAAGAAACTAAGAGAATATTGTCATCGAACAACACCAGCACCAGCACCATCATTTAAAAAAGAAGAAGATTCAATATTGGAAAATACTAGCAACAGCAGCAATGATTTTACAACACCTGTGGCTGCTAGTCAAAAGCGAAGACGAATTGATTCACCCTCCAGTGTGCAAAAGGGCAGTGGACATTGCACAATGTGTTTGCGTTCAAAATAGATGAAGTTTTGATAGGCGTCTATAAAAATATTGGTGAAGTGGTAAGCTTAAGTTCTCCCAAAACACTTTAAAGAGATGTCACCAGCAGTAAATTAAAAAAAGCAAAAAAAATCTAGAACTTGAACCGAGTTACTCCCAGCATCGGACTCACAGGCTTTGCGGCAAACAATATCGACAAACTAAAGCCTTTTTCCCTCTGCATATAATGCAAACGGATCTTTTAACTTTAGACGTAATTTAACGGCGTCACAATGCACCCCACAAATATATTCTGGTGGCAATCGGTGTCTTTAGTCGCTACGCCTATGCCATTCCACTACGATCAAAGAGAGGTGTTGAAGTTGCTCGGGCCATTGAAAGTATTCTTGAACAGGATTTGTATAGAAAAATTCAATCGGATCTTGGCACTGAATTTGTTAATCCTCATGTGCAAAAGGTTCTATTGAAATATAATACACCACTTTATCATAGTCACAGCCCGATAAAGGTTGCATTGGCTGAACGATTAATAACAACGATTCGTCTATTAATTTCAAGATATTGTAACCTGAAAAACACATCGGCTTTTATTCATGATTTAGATAAAATCATGCGGATATACAACCATCGACCTCATCGATCTCTGTCCAACTCAAGCCCTTGGGAAGTTCACTGCAGTGAAAATGCATTTGATGATTTTCTAAAGCAATACTTCAATGGTGAAAAAGAAAAAAAAATTTGAAGAAGAAATTCAATGTTGGTGATACTGTTCGAATTAATCGAACCACCAATATTTTTGAAAAGGGGAATTATTTATGGAGCACCGAACTTTTTAAAGTATCCAAAATCCTGGACACCGCACCCACGACATATCGACTGCGAGACACCAAAGATGATGAGATTCTCGGCGGCTTTTATGAATATGAACTGCAAAAAGTTAGAAACACTAGCAAATTTATCAAATTGAAAAGATATTAAAGAGTCGTACTCGTAGGGATAAGAGACAGTTGCTTATTCGCTGGCTAGGATACAACTCAGATTTTGATTCTTGGGTCAGTGCTGAAGATATTAACAATGCCCAATGATTTCTATGTGACTTTCATGTCCAATGTTTCTGATCCTCTCTACAATAAACTAAATAGAACAAGTGATTTTTGGACAAAACTCTCCCCGACCATCAAATTCAAAGACAATGGAAAGTATGAAGTGGCTCGTGGCGACTGTATTCTTAAAAATACCTAAGACATCCTAAAAAAATATCGTAAATATAATATAAAAATTAGACCCTACGATTGGCCACACTCACCCTCAAGTGATCAATAACAAATTCAAAAAATCAATTGGATGGGGGATCCATATATTGAATTACTCTCCGAGGAATTCACCAGCACGAATAATCTATGTCGTTATATTAATAAAAAAATTTCCGCTCGTAAAAAAGGAGCTTTTCATTTCAACTATTCAAAGGAAGAGGGTAAGATCTATATTAGTTCACCTATTGCCGGTGAAAAGGTTATTCTCAATGAAAACTTAAAGGATGTTCTTGGCCTTAAGTTCAGTATAATGAATGGTAAAAGGGTCAGAAATGTTAATTTTATTTTTGCTGACTACCAGCCTGCCTTCTCCATGGACGCTAGTGTATTTTTCTACACCTCATTTATGGAAACTTCTCAGGTTGGCAATTCAAATTTTCCCTTCCTATGAGTTCTTGAACTAAAAACCAATCAAGAACATATTCACCACTACAATATAAAGCATCTTCAGTATATCCCCGTAAACACTTCCTATTTGGAACTTTGTCAGTTAACACTAAGAACCCAATTGGGTGATCCCATAGCAATTTCAAAATGTTTTGCTGTGATTAGATGCCATTTTCGACCTATCGTTCAACAACAAGATGTCTAATAGAAAAGTGGCATTCATTTGTCCTGATATTGACGGCTAAATTAATACTCTTGGTCCAAGACAACAGGGCAATAGACTGGACTATTACAAAGGTCGCTCGTCAATGTCTGGCTACGGTCTTGGCAGTTGGTTTGCTAAGCTGTTTCGCTCTTCACTACCACTGGCTAGAAAATATCTTGTACCGGCTGCGACAGATGTTGCATCCTCTACGCTATATGATTGGGGCTCTGGCAAGGATTTTAAAAAAAAGTGCTACGGAAAATCTTAGGTCCAGTGCACGAACCCTTGGCGAGAGATTAAAACAAAATGGTAAAGGCTTAAAAAAGGTCAAGAAATAATTCATAACTCATCAGTCTCCACTCAGGTCGGAAACAAAAAAAATCAACCCTCTTGTCAAAAGAAAGAAGGAAAAAGCCAACACGTACTGTTAACATAAACTGAAGCACCAAGGACAGAATTGTTAGATCAAAAATAGATCGTTTCTACTAAGGTATCGTACCTGCCACATAATGATTATCAACTTTTTATAACCGCCTCATTGAATCTATTCAATACAGAAAATTTGGATGTCAATCTCAAATAAGGAAAAACTGAGAAATATTATCCTCTACAACCCCTCTCTGATAATATCCACTTTCAAATTTATTCCAATGAAGACTACTTTATGGACATGTCTTCAACATTTATAGATTTGCAAATGAAAGTCTGAAAATCCGATAATACAATGCCAATTCGGGCCGATGGAATATTCTATGAAAATTGTATATTACATAATTTATTTCGTCTAATCAGTGTATACATCAATGGCATACTGGTGAGCACAAGCAACAATATCTCAAATTATACAAGCTATATGCAATTCATGCTGATGACACCCAAGTCATACATGGAATTGAGAGGCTCCTCCAATGGATATGAATATATCACTAATACTGATAGTACAGATTCACTTAAAAATGCTACAACCAGTGAATGAAATCTAGTTGCAAAAACATATCATGAAATATTTAATATACCCCAATGGTTGCCGCCCAATGTTAAAGTGGTATAAAACTGACGCTTGCACCATCCAATTTCATATTGAGAAAAGAACTTGCTGCCAATCCTGATGTAAGTCTCTCCCTCACCTCGGCAATACTTCATGTACGCAAACAACAGGTCATGAGTTCTGTTGCTTTGGCAGTGTGAGAGCCAATGAAAGTAATATTAAACTACTTGTCCCTCATACAATCACCAATCAACGTCATATTGCCATGGGCCCATGCACCTTCACCGATTCATCCTTTATCAATGATGAAATTCCATCGAAACTCGCTTCGGCATTTGTAAAATGTACTAGTGCAATAGGATCATGGACTGGATTTCCACATAAATTCTAGATGTTTGAACTTTCATCTCTTGTCTGCAAAGTAAATGGTATCCCACTCTACAATCTATCTTTTGATAAATCCTATAGAACATTGTATGAGTTGACCATACAAACCCTAGATCATGATTCCCAACTATTTGAAAATGGTATAACTGAATATATGTTTGCTAAAACACATGGTATCATTGTACTGGATTTGTCTGGCACACAGGATATGAGTATAGTACGTACGGGGAGCATTTAGAGTGTACATTTGCCGATCCTTTGGCTGAGAGTATTGCACTAATCTCACTAAATCAATATGAAACCTATTGGGATATCACTCTCGAAGGCAGTGTTCTACTGGACTTGGTGCCATGAACACCAGTCAAATAATCAATGTATTTAATATGGACCCCTAGATGTCCCAGTACAAATCCTATTGTCTACCCTCGGACTTTCTTGGAAAAATTCAAAGTGTCAACAATACCTTGATTATTGTTAATAGCAGTCCATCGACTGTGCTGACGGGTCATTTGCTGTGCATCTTTCAAACAATTAAGACGATTGAATTTTTTGATCCTCTTGGTCTACCCTATACATTTTACACACCCCACATCAGCAACTATATTGAGAGCAGTGGGAAAACTCTTATTCAAAATCGGAAGAGGGTGCAGGATCTAACGACTAAAAGCTGTGGCTTCCATGCAATACTATATTTTGTTTTCCGATGCCATGGCTATACTTACAAGCAGTTTCTCCAAATTTATGGTTAAAATCCCCGTCTGAATGACTTTCTAGTGGAAAATATCCTCTCAGACCTATACAGTATTGATTTTAGTGCCCTAAGAGTAATGTGCTACAAAAGTGTTTGTGAACTTGTTTTTTAATAAAATGAGTGTATATAAAACAGTGTCTTTAAATATTCATTTTAGATTTCTTCTTCTTCAGTGTATAGGCAGCTGTCGTGTATCACTACTGTCGGTAAATTATTTTGATTCACTGAGTATTGATTTTGATTGACTGCAAAATCCAGATAATATTTTCTACAGTACAATGTAACTTCACTCCTTTTATATCTCTTTGTACAGTCAATGATGCTATTTGCATCTACATTATTAAATTCATGAGTTTCAATCTGTCTATTTGAAGTAATATCACATAAAGTGTTTTCACGTGGTGAATCACATTCGGTAACTGCCACATAGAAATCACTTGGTTTATAGTCATAGTAGGCTGTGTAGTTACAACGATGACGTAGAAACCAGATTGTCTTGTTACCCCAACAGTTGAATGTTAGACCAGATTCCTCTTCCCAGAATAATTTAAATCAACGACGATACCAATCTCGTAGAAATAAACTAAAATCATGTTTGGGATTCTTTCCAATCATAGCGGGGTAAGTATTTTCCCACTGATCACATTTATCATAGTGATAATTGGAGCACAGGTGCCCTCTAGGGTGAGAGTCACACACCTCCTCAAAACATGAATTACATCCTTTAGTTTGTACTGCATAGGCTATATGTAATTTACATAGATTACATAATTTGCACTTTTCACTATAGTCTTTAATAAATGTACAAATCTCACATAGAGTCCGATTTCCAAGAGTGTACTTGCACAATGGACATATTTATAACATTATTCGTTTTCCAATGTCACTTGACTCACTCACACCTAAAAAAAAACTGATCGTCCTCGCTCGATGAATTCAGGGTGGAGGAATGTGGAGGAGTAGCTCTGATGTCACCTATTTCGAATGGTGGAGCCATCTACATTGAATCCATTTGCAATGTTTTCAAAAGTATATTCACGAAAAGATTTTGCTTTGTTCCAATTAATATATCAATAAAATGAGTATAAGCATTTGAGTCACATCTTAAAAGTTTCATACAATAGTCCAATGGGGGTGAATCAGTTTTCATTATATTTTCAAGTGTTCCCTGACGAGAGAATACCCTGCGTTGAAGAGATAACTCGAGAAATTCATCATCCAAAATCAAAAGTTTTTCCATAAACACTAAATTTGATCTAATTCTCTCTTTCTCAAATTTATTCATTTTTCAACCATTTCACTCTGACTGCGGAGTTTAGAATGAACTAGATTCCCTGGCCCCAATTCTAACCTAAGCAGAAAAGAAAGGGAATATTTTTGATTTTAAAAGAATATTATTGAATAATTACAACAACAATAATACCAAGCATATACAATTAGCAATAGAGTTTATTGTTTTAGATATGTGTCACCAACGCTCTTAAAGCACATTGAAGTCTATTCACTTACGGTATATCAACTTTTCCAACAAAACATAATTGATCCTCCCTTCTAAATTTGCTCATGGATATCACATATCTTGCATATACTTCATCCAATTCTAGACAAAGCCGTGATTATCTTGTGATTTCCATTGCAATGTTTGGTGCTCTTTTATTATTGCTACCAACACCACTATCAACTTCCAAGAGTGTCACTATTTCACCCATTATCAGCATAAATATATATATCTAAAAAATTAAAATCAAATAGTTCTTCTTCTCACTCTTTTAAATTAAATTCATAGACTAATAAAAAAAAAACTACAGCAAAAATACTTGGCTCGTATTCTTAGAAATCCTCGACTACTAATATGTAGGCAACTCTCTGATTGGTTTAGAAGGAGACACGTTATCCTGTTTCCCGTTATCGGATCAATAAAATTCCTAATCGACTACGCAATCAATTTCTCGGAAATCCATTTCCCCTTGGATTACGTAATCAATTTCTCGGAAATTCACTTGCCCCTCGAGTCCTAGATCCATACATTGTCCCTTTTGCTTATTTAAATCACCCCCCCCCCCCAGTGTCATAAATCAATAATTCCCCGAGCGATTATGTAAATCACCCCTCATGTCATTACACGTGGCCAAACAACAACAGATCGATTGACCTTGACCTCCATTAGACTCGATCGATAATCCTTGAATATATTATGTAAAAAAAGTTGTAGGTGGCAGCAGGGTGTTCGTACCGTGCCTCCTGACCCCTTTCTACTTCCATATTCTAATGCTTATTATACAATGTCTTTGTGGGTATTAAATAAATAATTTTTATTATTATTGTATCAAGTTATGAAAGACCTCTTTCATATAAAGAAAGAAAATTTGTCCCCGGCCAAGCTTGGTCGGATTATTCAGTTGATAAAGTACTGTCATCAGTGGGTGTAACTAGCCTGTCGTAGGAATGCGAAAGAAATCTGGGTTCACCAGTACGAGAAGGGTGACAAAAACGGCAACACAACTTTTAAATGTATATCACAAAGTCCAGTGCTATTGACTTTCGACAAGCCAAGCCTAAATAAGATTTTTAACAAGGATACGAAGGTACTAAAAATAGCTGCTACTATGTTTTTACAACAGCAGAGACATAACACGCTAGCTGACATTCGACAACCTCTTTACCGGACTAAATAAAAAAAAAACAAGTTTTCTCAACTGAAAGTAAGGGGCAACATTAAAACTTAAAACGAACAGAAATTATTACCTATGCGAGGAGGGCCACCTTCTCGTCAATACCTCGCTCTTTACGCTAAATTTCGAATTTGTGTCCCAATTCTTTAAGAATGACTCCTGAATCACAAACGCCATTTAATTAGAATAAAAAGCTCTCTTAACAGTGCTAAAAGCAGCTTTAGCGTAAAGAGTGAGGTATCGACGAGGGGGTCACCTCCCCCCATATATGTAAAAAATTCTGTTTGTTTTAAATTTTAATGTTGCTCCTTACTTTCAGTTGAAAAAAACTCGTTTTTTATTTAATTTCTGATCGTTTTCTAAATAATGTTAGGAAATCCGGCTCATCCTCCGTGGAAAAATTTATTCGAGTTTCGGTTACTATTGACCCGCATCGCTTCTTATTTACAGTTCGTTATCACAAACTGTTTGATCAGCTGGCTGCTAATTACTAGATTTTCAGGCAAAACTAATTTTGAATAGCCTGGCTTCAAAACCAAACTAATGAGTCACCAAGTTTTATTTGAGTTCTTAAGTCTCCAAATCTTTTCCAATCGGAAAACTTTCCAAAATAAATCTAACTTTGCACAGTGAATAACTGATTTAAATAGGTTCTTGTAACTCTCATATTCATGCAAGTGACAGACATGAGAAAAAACTTTCCCTTTATTCAAAGGCAATTCTTTCCTCCCCACTTCTCGATTAAATCGGGAGTCATCCAAGGGTTTAAAGGCTCCATTTTTTTCCGATCCTGTGAAAATGAGGGGTTGCAAGTTTCTGGGATTACAGTTTTCACTGAATCATTAATCAAAATACATATTGAAATCCGACTCAGCTTAAGCCTCGTCCCAAACTTTCGTCCCAGTCAAAAATTATTTTAAATATTACAAATTTTGTTTGAAAAAACAATAATAGTTCCTCATTTGTGATGGATCCTACTAGACGCGAATTTAGGTAGGGCTAGCATCAAAAAATAGGAAGGTGGACTGAAACACTATTCACCAAGACAAAGCTACTAAGAAACGGCAACGAGGAAATTACAATATCAATTAGTGTAGCTGTTGTCTCAGTTACAGTAGTAGGTGTAAATGTCGCTTGCAGCATACAATGTGAAAGTATTCCAGCGATAAAGTCTAAGGACAAAGAAGAATCATCCAAATAATTAAATTTAAATTCACCAGTCACAATCGTATCCAATGGCAAGTTTTGAACAAACTCCATTACTTCACTAAGACTGTTTAAGAGACATGGAATGTAAACACCTGGAATTTCCCTAATAGCCATCTTTTCCCCCCTGAGACTGGAACCAGAGGTAACGTACTAGCTTTGCCTGTAGTAAGAAGCCATAAGGTTTCAATATACTATTTCTTAGTTATTTCTTTATTTTTGTATTGTTTCTTAATTTTTTCCCAGATCCACTCCGTATGAAAGGGGGTGGTGTATAAACTTCAGAGGAAACTCATTCCTCTAGACATTGAAAGCTCTATTACCACATTTAGGAGTCAAGTGATCAGAGGGTAACCAGTCCCTTACCATGCCTTTTTAACTACTCCCCCTCCCCAACAAAAAATCCAATCAAAATTTTGAGATACTAATCTTGTTCAAAATAATCGAAAGGTTAAATACTTATTCCTCCAGAGATGAAATCGTTCCCTACAGCCCCTGGGAGAAGAGCTTTATGTTATGAAAACTGCCAATTTTGTACATATAATTAAAAAACAAACTTTCCGTATATAGACTACTACTACTAACAACTCACCGTAACACCAAGCCGCCTGAGGCCAACACAGCTACGCACGCTCCTCCTCCATCCCAATCTATTCAAAGCCTCCCTTTTTAAACCCGCCCACGAAGTTCCCATTTCCATTAAATCTTTCTTTATGACGTCCTCCCACCCCAGACGAGGACGACCTGCTTTCCGTTTAGCCCTAGACGGTTGGTCGAAAAGAACAATCTTCGGCAATCTATCATCCTTCATCCGTACAACGCGCCCTGGCCACCTCAACCTTTCTTTCATTATAGCCCTAGAGAACGGTATTGAACCAAATTTTTTGTTTAGCCTATTGTTTGAAATACGGTTAGTCAGCTGGGTACGCAGAACAATCCTTAAGCAATTTCTCTGGAAAATATCTAGCAAATCTTCATCCGCTTTTCGGAGCGTCCATGCTTCAGAGCCATATTTGACTACTGTCAGCACTGTAGCTTCTAATATTCTAATCTTGGTTTGCAGACTAATCTTCCTATTCTTCCAAACTTTTTTTAACTGTGAAAAAACACCCTGAGCCACCATCTTTACTAATAATACTACCAAGGTAAGTGAACCTGTCCACCTGATTAATCTTTTCATTACGTAACGTCACCTTTTCATCTTCACTTATTCCTAGCCTTAGTGACTTAGTCTTTTTAACATTAATTTTCAAACCTATTCTAGCACCCTAGACTCGCAAAACCTCTAAAACTTCATTTATTTTGCTCACACTTTCATCTAGGATGCTTAAATCATCAGCATAATCTAAGTCCAGGAGACTTTTTCCTCCCCATTTGATTCCGTGGTCTCCCATTGGCTTTCCTGTGCTCCTCAAGACAAAGTCCATCAAAATAATCCATATAAAGGGGGATAGAACACAACCCTGCTTAACTCCTCGTTTAATACAAAACCCGCTTCTAACCTCATTTCCTACTATAACCACAGCAGTGCTATTCTCGTACATAGCACTAATCAGCACTAATGTATTTGTCTGGTATACCATACAAGGATAAAACCTTTACTAAAGCTCTTCTATCAACAGAATCGAACGCTTGCTCATAATCTATAAAAATGAGGACCAAAGGTGTTTGAAAACTCAGGCACTTCTCAATTATTAGCCTAAGAGTGAAAATTTTATCGACACATCCTCTACCTTTTTTAAAACCGCACTGTTCTTCTCTTAAAACTTTGTCTAGTTCTTCAAAAAAATGTAAAGAGCCATACTGAAACTCAAGATAAGCAGAAATAAAGTCCTATGATAATTCAAACTCTAAACGATCAGAAATATGTATTACAGAATAAATGAAACCAAAAACAAACAGAAACTAAAATAAATGATTTTATCAAACATAAAGACAACAGTTACTGATATAGATGAATAAATAAATCTTAAAATGAGTGAAAATGAAACTGAATATTCAAGTGAACCTTAAAACGAACAAAAATTACAGTAAACAGGAGTTTTTCTTCTGTCCCCTTCCCCCTGCCCTATCCATAAAAATTGTCAAATCTATTGCGTCATTTGCACTTTATTGTAAACTAAGTGTATTTTTAACAGTGTATTTTTAGTTTTAGTGTATTTTTAGTTTGCGTTCGTATCTGCACTCGACAGTACCATAAGTCGTCATAATCTCAAGTAGTCGCAGTCAGAAATCAAAGACGACAAATAAAAACAAATTATTGTAATATCTTAAATAACGCAAAAAAAAAGAAAATGAGTATATAATATTAATTCAGTATTGAGATTAATTCATTAATTCAGTAAATTCAGTATTGATTCAGAGTTCATAGTGGGAAGACCTCTTTTTGGATTTTGACATAAGGATTATAATTTGTATAAACGGATTATTTCGCTGAGTGATATAGAATTAAAATAATATCATTGCCCTTGGGGCATGTTTTTGAAATGTCTGAAAAGCTAGTTTGGAATGCGATCTTGAGCTTTATGAAAAGAGCAATAAAGGCAGGAAATCGGAGTACTGAAATTGTTAAAAAGACAATTTAATTTTTCTAAAAAGACGTTATTAGTGATACAAAAATGATCCTATAGGAAGCAGCTGAAATCAGCACAAGAGTATCTATTAAAGTATAACCACATGACAACGTAATTGAAATGATTCGAGTCTTTGAGGACTGCGATAAAAAAAATATTGATCTTTCGACGTTTATCATTGTAGAGCCTGCTGAGGTCCCCTATGTTCATGGCAAAGTGTCCGCCGTTCTTACTAGACAAATGACCAAGTTCTCAAACAAGTTAGATGCCTTTATGAATCATGAGAATTCAGATATACCCTCCCTGGCCCCAACTATAGATGATCCTGAAAAGCCATCGTATGCAGTTATAGTGAAAAATCCTCCTCGTGACCTAGACAAGCCTGGTCTCAGAAAGGAATTTCTTGAAAAGGTATGTGGGAATACTTGAAATGGTATGTGATAAAATTGTCGACCTAAAACCGAATAAAGTAACCTGGCGTGTTGTCTCTGCATCAAAAGCAGATGCAGAAGCTGTACTACAGGCTCTTGTAAGTGGTAGCCCGAACATCGAGGCCAAGATTAAAAGTAGTGCCTACTTCGGAATCATTAGAGGCATCCCGGTTGATTTTCCAGAAGATGATATACGAACCCTAATTCCTAAATGCATTATTGCCAAGCAAATTGGTCACTCCCGCTCGTTCAGGTTGCAGTTCGAGTCAAAAACTGATCTAATGAATGCGATAGCAAATCCGCCAGCGATTGATTTCGAGAAAATTAGGGTTTCAGAATTTTTATTTCTTCCTCCAAGGTGCTACAAATGTCAAGCCTATGGGCATATTTCTGGCACGTGCAAGAAATCTTATGTCTGTTCAGTTTGCGGCGAAAAAGGACACTCTAATTCTAAAAATGATCCTTGTTCTAGACCGAAAAAACGTGCACTATGTAAGTCTACTAATCATCCCTGTTATAGCTACAAGTGTCCCGTAGCTCAATCTCTGCAAAAACAGATTTCGAAATAATGCTGCGTTCGACTTTGATTCTATCTTGAAATATAAAAAGAAAAGTTTCTGATAAAATCCCTATTTTTTCCCAGTTGCTCAAGGACTTTGATATCACTTGCCTCCAAGAACATTTTTTGTTAGCAGAGAAAAGAGAATTTATCGAAATCTCATTGAATTGCACAGTGTTTTTCTCTCTGACAACAGCAGCGTGTAATCGCCCTTCCGGTGGCCTCGTTATTCTGAATCGCTTACCCTGTAAATTGATTAAAGCAGGGGATCATATTCTTGCAGTTTCATATCTGAACACGTCCATAATCAATGTTTACCTACCAAAAAACTATCGTAACGAGAAATCCGAGACGAAGTTTATAGGAGCTTGCGAGAAACTGTGTAAGCTGATCAAGAAAAACGCAAAATCCACAGTCACTCGCTTGATATTATCAGGTGACTTTAGCTGTGATTTGACTTATAAAACGCTCCCCAGAAGCCAGCTCCTTTGAAGCTCCATTCTTCCTTCATATTTATTAGCTGACAAAAATGAATCCTATACCTATGCTTGCCCCAGCACTTCAACTTCAAACCCCGATCATGTTATTTCTTCCTTTTCGATCAAACAAGCCACCGTACTTCGTGAAGGCTACTATTCTGAGCACTTACCTATTTGTGCGATAATTGAGTGCAATGTTGAAAGCAAAACTCCGCAAGAGGGAAAGTAGTTTTATGTTCAAGAATGGAGTATTTATGTCTGAGTGTGACACGTTACTCAACAAAATAAAAATTCCTTTTTACCTGCTTAGTTCAGAATGCAGGTCTTATATTAGTGAGTACGAGATCGAAATACAGCTTACGATTTATCTTGCAGAAATCAACCGCGCACGTCGATGCGCATAAAAGTGTGCAGTCCCATCTAGACGTGTTCGCAAAAAGACGGAAGTCACCAACTGGTCTAAAGATCAAAGTCTTGTTGCAGCTTGTAATTCAGCTAAATTGTGGCTCCGAATCTGGAACGAATCCGATAAACCGCGCTTCGGTAGAGTAAACGAATTGTGCCTGAAGCAAAAAGGAAATTCACAAGAGCCCTTAAAGACCACAAAATAATGTTGATTCAAAAAAATGTTGATAAGATAGCTAGTGATCTTTCATTTTTATGGAAAAGTTTTCAACGCAGTGACCGGACTTCAGTCGGTAGTATTCCAGAAAAAAAAACTGGATTGATTATTACAAAAGTGAGTTTTCGTCTCCTGACCTTGTTGCAGAAAGTAAACATGAAAAAGAGCTTGACCGTTTGCTTGCGAATTCTATTTGTTCTGCTTTTATAGTGACGCCGTCCGATATTAAGTTTAATCTAAAAAAAAAATTAAGAAAAAATCTTTTGCCGGTGTTGATTTAATATCTGCTAAACACTTTGAACATTGTAGTAGTCTTTTGTCGCAGCACCTTTCGTTACCTTTTCAAATGTCTATTTCTTCTGGTATTGTGCCTCAACAGTTTTGTATTGGCCAGATTACGCCTATACCGAAAAAAGGGAAAAACGATCTCGATGATTGTCGATCATATCGGCCTATAACGGTCTCAAGCACCACTTTTAAAATATTTGAGTCTATTATTCTTAAAGATATTTCCCAAAAGTGCTCTGTGCCTGCGCATCAGTTCGGTTTTCAGAAAGAACTTAGTCGTGAGCATGCTCTTTTTTCCCTTTTTACGCTTCTTGCAAATGTGGAAGGTTCCGGGGATTTTATTGTTCTATGTGCACTGGACATTGCAAGAACATTTGATTCGTGTATTTTTTCCAAGATTTTGGTAGAAGCTTTAAAGAGAGGAGTTTACTTATCAGTTATAAGGTGTCTTTGATAATTATATAAACGTCTGCATGCCAAAATGAAGTACAGTTCAAAGATTTTTAAGGTGCTAAAGGGTGTTAGGCGAGGAAGTCTCACTTCCCCCGCTCTTTGTAATAATTCAGTTATTCCAGTCCAAAGTTCTATCGAGTCCACCTGTATTTACGGGGGTTTAGACGTGTCTTTACTTACGTATGCTGATGATATCCTGAATATGAGTCGCACTTTCTCTGGTTGTGAGAGCACTTTCTCGAAGTTAAAACTAGAATATCATCAGATCTGTTTTAGTTTTAATGTGGATGAAATGGTAACTGTTGATTTCACCCTCAAAGAGTAGTCTGATGAATCCCTCCAAATTACTGAGACTTTAACACCTTTATCTAAAAGCTTTATTTACCTGTAAATAAGAGGGGGAAGCTAAATTAAGGGAACTATTAATCTTGACATCCAAATCTTGAAAAAAAGACAAGGATAGCTTATGCGTCACTTGTCTCTAACGTTACACACCTTAGTAGTTTCCATCTTTATAAACTTTAAATTAGTCTAACTGTGCCTCATCTTCTTTTTCTGTCTACTATTTTGCAATTTTTTACTGCTTAAAAAAAAAACTTGTTCATCGGATTTATTTTAAATTTGCTAAATTCCTTTTACATATGCCCTCTTGGACTAGTGACTCTTTTTTGTCCCAAAAATTCAAGCTCATTTTCCCTTCGACAATTATTGATAAAAGAGCAAAAGATTTTAAATCTTCCGCCAGTAAACTAAATCATGATTGGTCCTCTTTATTTTTATGAGTTTTTTTATGTCTTTTGATTTATGTCTTATCTTGTGATTATGTCTATGATTATTATGATTGTAAAAACTACTTATTTTTGTTCAGTGTATAATTTTTCTTGTCTTTTTTCTTTTGTTTTTCTTATGTACTCTGTCGTTAGGGGACTTGCGCCATTTTTTGTTTTGACAGGTTATAAATAAATTGAATTGAATTCCTGGAAGTCTCAGCTATTCAAGGTTTTATTTCACTGTGTTTTTTTTTTTTTTAATTATTCAGTGCTATAAAGTTAAAGAAAAAAACTTGCCTTTTGATTTAGTGCTACATCCCCCTCAATATTCCCTAAATTTTAAACTTAATAAACTTAGCAGCTCGTAAGCTATTGCAGATAAGCCCTTTTGTTAAGCAGGATACAGTCAAACTCTTTTGGTTAAACTTGATAGTTGTATTTATAATAGTAGAAGTTGCAGTAGTATCTTGCAGCGGAGTCATAATCACAATGGTAGTAGCGGTACTAATAATAGTAGTCACTGCCACAAGTAGTAGCAGTTGCAGTCACGAGTTGTCACGTCTATTGTCGCAAGTTGTTGCGTTCGCCGTCATAAGAAGTGACAATCGCTGTTGTGACTAGTAACAGTCACAAGTAGCTGAGGCATCCGTCTAGTTGCTTTCGTATCTCCAGTCTACAGTAGTTGCAGTCGCAGTCATAAGTTGTCGCAGTCTCAACTTGTCGCAGTCAGAAAATTTCGCAGTCTTAACTAGTTGCAGTAACAAGTAGTCACAGTCACAAGTAGTCATGGTCGCAAGTGGTCATAATAAAAGTTGCAAAGTAGTCAGACTTGCAAGCAGTCATAGTTGTAGTTGAAAGTAGTCGCAGTTACAGTCACAGTTGTAGTAGCAACAGTGGTCCTGAAAGTTTCAAGTTAATACCCTTAGTCATTCCTAAGGTATTGCAAACTCCCTTTATACTTGTCAGGATGCACAAAGGGTATTTTAATTTAGTTCAGCATCCCCCTAAGTGTCCCTAAAGCTCCTCTTAACATCCTTAGCCTGTTCAGATACACTACAAATTAATTATTCCCTCTTCCTGAATGATAAATCCTTTATGTATGCAATTTCCCAATTACATAATTTACAACCCTTATCCCAGGGGCTGTGGGGGGTTTGGTATCCCCGGTGGCATTGTTAGTAGACATTTTGTCTATTTTGAACAAAATATTTTTTTATATTTGTATCAATGTTGGTGAGGGGCTATCTAAATAGGGCAAGTGAAAAAGGGGCAGGTTGCCATTCGATCACTTTTGAGCGTACCTCTGAGCATGCTCTGAAAGTTTCATCTTAATATCCTCGCCGGCACTTGAAATACTGCTGATGATTCATTTACACAACCAGCATGAACAGAATTTTTTATTTTGTTCAATATCCCTCTCAACATTTCATGGAAATTTTCACAATTAGAAGCAGTCACAGTCGCAATTAGTCACAGTCATAAGTTACTGCAGTAACAAGTAGCTATAGTCACAGTTACAGCTAGTTGCAGTTGTATGCACAGTAGCAGTAATAGTATTAATGACCCTTAAAGTTTCAATTGAATACCTTTAATAGTCTTAAGGCATTGGAGATACGCCCTAATTCCAGCCTTGATGCGCAGAGTCTCTTTTGATTTAGTTCAGCATCCCCTCCATGTTCCCTGAAGTTTCACTATAGAATAGAATAGAATATAATATGATTTATTGGCTAAAATAGCACAAAAGCTAGCATAAGCACGTCAGAATTACCATAACAAAACAAATGTTATGGGATAAACATAAAACAAAAAATTGAATCAATAATAAAACAGATGTTAGGGGATAAACATAAAACAAAAGTTATATCAATTATTAAAATGGGAAACTAAATAGGGGACAAAAGAGTTTTTGTACCTCATGGTCATCATCTGGGGATACAGGTCAATTTGGGTATTTGGAGCTCTATGAGCATTGAGTCTTGTATTAGGAAGGATTGGGGAGTTTTCTTTAAAAGGAGGAAGAAAATGTTGATGGCAGTCAGAACTAGGGCGCTTGTGACGAAAGTTAATGGTAAGGATGGGACATCATGATTCCAATGTAATAAGTTCAAGTCTAGCCAAACCTTTATCGTATGTAGTATAGGCCGTCCCCAGAATAATTTTTATTACTATTTTTTGAATAAGTTCAATTTTAGAACATTGGTCTTTGGTCAACTCAGGGTGCCAGGCAGGACAAGCATATTCCAGACAGGGTCTAATATAAGAACGATAAATTATTTTAAGGCTTTGGATTGATATGGAGAACCGTTTGAGAAGGGCATATAAGGCTTTTATGGAGCGGGTAGTCATATAAACTTCGGATTGAATGGGGTCAGAAATTCTAATGTCCTTTTTAAGAGCAATAAGTGAATGAAGGGCAATCAGCCCCTCTCCCACAAACCAATCGTTTCCCAAAACACACGTGATCAAAATTTTAATAGAGATATTTTGTTCGGCATTGTTGAAAGGTCCAGTTATTACTTCTTTGGGGATGTCAACCTCCTCACAGTCCTCAGGGCAAGGACTGTAGGTTGGGCAATTCGAATATACGTAAATAAGAACCTTGTAACATATATAACCTTATATACGGACTGTCAAAAGAGCGAAACTCAGGGACGATTGGGTATATTAATTTGATATATATTAATTTATATATTTATTAATTAATATATTAATAATTTAATATATATATATATATATATATATATATATATATATATATATATATATATATATATATATATATATATATATATATATATATATATATATATATATATATATATATATATATATATATATATATATATATATATATATATATATATATATATATATATATATATATATATATATATATATATATATATATATATATATATATATATATATATATATATATATATATATATATATATATATATATATATATATATATATATATATATATATATATATATATATATATATATATATATATATATATATATATATATATATATATATATATATATATATATATATATATATATATATATATATATATATATATATATATATATATATATATATATATATATATATATATATATATATATATATATATATATATATGTTCAAAACAGTCAAGTGATAAAAACTATGCCTTCAAAGATTGACCACCCCACAGAATCTTTTGGGCAAAGGCTGTAAGAAATGCACATTGTCGAATGTTTAGATGTAGGGTTAGTAATTGGGAAAAGGAAGACTTGTTTGATCCAGATCTCCAAAACGAAACTTTCAGGAAACAAGGAGGGGGATAATGAGCAGAATTAAAACAAATTATGCTCGTGCTGGTTATCGTTTTTCGGTATCGGCAACATCTCAGAAACGAGTGAGGGTGCATGTTAAAGCAACGTGCACTAACAGCTGAGTGCTTGCTGAGGGGAATGCTGAAAAGTAACCGGAGGACGACCAGCTCTCCGTCCTTTTTTGAAAAAATCCTTCCCTGCGCTTTTTTGAACCACTTCCGAAAGTACTGGTCGAGATTTGAAATAACCATTTTGTTCAAAATAAACAAAAGGTCAAATAACTCTGCGCCTGGGCATGCTATGCCACTACAGCCCCATGGGCAAGGGTTATATATCATATAATTTCCCCACTGTTTACATATATGATTTATCATTGGGAAAGAGGGGAATGTTCGATCTTGAGTGTGTCCAAACAGGCTAAGGCTGTTAAGGTGAAATTTTTTGAGAATGAGATTTTGAATAAAATCAAAAATGTGAAATAAAAAAGGTGAATAAAATAAAAAGACTATCAAAAAGGTGTATCTGTAGCATCTTACGAACAGCTGAACTTATTAACTCGAAGCTTTCAGGGCCACTGCTACTACTAGTGCGACCAAGACTGTGACTACTTACGACTTTCATATGGTAGAGAATCGTCCAAAATAATACCAAACACATGACCATTAAAAGACCCCCCGCTTAAACTGAAGATATCCATAGATAACACTTACCACACCACCCAAAAAATACAAAATTAGACTTTTTATAACTAACAGTAATGCTATTGAACCTCAATCAGATAGATATCCTCTGAAGATCCGAGGTTTTGAAAGATTTGAATTAGTACACCAACCTCTTCAACAAAATCTGGTGCACTTAGTCACGATTGAGACATCATGTCCTTTAAGGACACCCCAGACGGTCAATCATTTTGATCAAAAGCTTTCGTCCATCGATTGATTCAAGCATGATTGACCTTCTAGGAACCGGTTTGACGCTTGAGTCAAGTGTTGACAGTGATTGATAGAAAGTTTGAATGACTCAATCGGTTGACGAGGGTGATTGACCGTACAGACCAGTTTTGTTCAAATACTAGGTTGCTAAATACCGCTACAACTAGGATATTTCGTCAATCACACGCCAACAATAATGGTTGCTATACCGGAAGAAAGAAAAATTGACGAGCACGAATTTATTTGTTTATTAATAGAGTTATACGGGGATCACCGATCACCCTATGTTATGGATAATTAAAAATAAAGACCATTTTAACCGAAATAAGAAAAGTGCAGCATTTGGCAGGACATTGCAGGCGGTAAAGACATTGAAACCAGATTATACAGTTCCGAACTAAAAAAGAAAATGAATGTTTTAAGAACAAATTTCAATCGCGAATATAAGCCAATCGAGCAAAAAAAAAAAAAAGAAATCTGGAGCGTCAGCAGATGGCATCCCACAATTTTCCCTGTGGTACCACAGTGACCTTGCATTCATTAGGGATCAGATTGAAATTGCTGAAACAGAAACAACAGAGGAAGAATTTTACTTTATTGTACTAGCATTAGAAACTGGATTATTTGGTGGGCGGCATTTAGCCCCCCCCCCAGGAGGAAAATCTTCCCTCAGAAAATAACACCACCATGCGGCTGCTTGGTCTCTAATCCCTTTGCACTTAAAAAAAAAGTACTGTAACTCTCAATTTCTGATCTAATGAGCACACTCCGAGATTTCTGCGATCATGAGGAGGAGAAAGGGATGAGGAAGGGGCAGTCTCCCTTCTATAAAGAATATATTCTTCTCATTTTGGGGTATAGTCTTACTCTTTACTTTCATAATAACAGCGTAGACCAGAATTAGTACCAGAAATTATAACAGAGTAGATATCGATTTCACAGTTTTGATTCGTTTTTTAAAGTTTCTGTTGTACACCCCCACCTCGGAAAAAAATTTGCTAGAAAATAACCTATTGCTGGGTTTTTGATAGAAAAATTTTCCACGGAGGAGGGGATTACCGGCAGGATTTTAAGAACCATCACAAATTAAAGTTTTCTTACAAATTAAAGTGTGCTAAGAAAAAATTTCACCCAAGTTCATCCGCAAGAAATTTTTTCGGTGGAATTTTGAGCTCGAATAGAATTGTCTGGAGTAAATTTCCCCGGTGAGGAAGGAGCAGGACATTTTACGTGAAACGAAATTTCCATGGAGGAAGTTTCTGTAGGGGAAAGGAATTTGTCTTCGAGGGGGACCTGGATTTCCCGGTAATATTTAAAAATGATCAGAAATTAAATTTAAAAAAAGTATTTTCAACTGAAAGTAAGGATCAACATCAACGCTTCAAACGAACATAAATTATTACGTATATAAAAAGGGTTGACCCCTCCTCGAGACCTTTCTCTGAACGTTAAAGTTTTGACTTTTTGTCCCAATTCCTTAAGAACGATTCCTGGAACACAATAACCTTTTAATTCGAATGAAAAGCTTTTTTTAGTTCTATACAAAACTTTGCCAC
Organism: Artemia sp. Qi Xiang Cuo; assembly: GCF_049724085.1. Taxonomy (NCBI): domain Eukaryota; kingdom Metazoa; phylum Arthropoda; class Branchiopoda; order Anostraca; family Artemiidae; genus Artemia; species Artemia sp. Qi Xiang Cuo. Next base: position 44,371,881 of record NC_142797.1, on the reverse strand, counting down.
AACCCTTAAAAAACCCGTAGAATTTGACTACGCTTTCGCACTTAAAATCTTAAACAATAAGAACTTGTTGGTTCCCATAGCCATCTTTCAAAGGCAAGGTAAACCTTCTTAAACTTTTTAGTACTATATGTTTTTAGCTTAACTTTGATGATTTTACGCCTATATATTTCTCCTCTTTTTTTTTATTTGGCACCCGCTACTGCCAAAAATTGCAGAAGTTCATAAGGAAGCCATTTCAACAAAAATGGATTTGTGGTTTTAAGTTTTAAGATACTTATGCTGTGTAAATTCCTCTTTTCCCCTTTCCTAAGCACTTCTCAGTAAAACTTCAAGTTCTTTTAATTTTCAAACTATTTACACTCAATATAACACTATAATACATATACAACAAAAACGAAAAATATTTAAAGAGGGTGCCAACAAAATGAGTTATGCTCGAAAAGAAACAAACTCAAATAAAATTCTCAAATTTGAAAAGCTTGTTTTCTGTGGGGCAGGGGGGGTTATTTTCTGGAGTGGTATACCCCTAGAGCTGATTATTCAGTCCATTTGGAAATAAGGATGGTCGGGTAAACAAGAACTGATCACTTTGAACAAGTGCTTGACACACCAAGGATGGGCGGGTTAAGTTAGATGTTTTCTTTCTCCCTTAAATTGGCACATATCCAAGACGTTCTCCTCAACCACAACACCAGTTTTTTTTTTCTATGCTACGAGAGAACCTCTTCGTTCCCTGTTGTTTAACTTAATTTCCTTTGTCCGTGACACACTAGTCACACAAGAAATAACTGTAGAAGATGGTCGAGTAATCGAGTTACTATTGTATTTATGTATGGAGGGGCATAAAATAAGATCAAATAACACACCAATTCTTTCCTTATCATTTTTTTTTTATAATTTTATCTGTTCATGCGACATTTAAAAAAAAATAATCAAGAAATCTAACAAAAAGCCATGGTAATGATCCCCTGGTGTTGAAGAATTTCCAGAAGTCGTCACTTATTATTTTCGCCTCAATTGTAGAGTTGCCTTTGGATTTTTGAAGTTGTGGCATCAGTTTAGTGTCTTGTCTCCATGATCCAGGTTCTCACATATTTGTGTCGTTCTTCTCTATATTGTGCCGTGCTAACTTGAATAAAACATCAAAACTATCTTGGTTCATTCTGATAAAGTTACTTTAGTCCTCTTGTTCTGTATCGTGCAGAACGTTTAGTAATTGATCATGAGTGAAGCGATCTCTCATCTTGTACAACTCCTTGGACTAACGACGTTTCTATCTCTGTTTTTTTTCGCTTGAGCGCAACCAAAGTACATGCAAGAAAAGCCAAATCAGAATTATACTGCATTTCACACACGATAGACACTTCACTGCCCGACTCTGAACTGAAACTAAAAATCAGGAAGTGAGTTAAAATTAAAGTTTAAATTAGCTTTGGTCAAGATTGAAGGGTTGATTGAAGCACACGTCAATCGATCGACGGAAGCTTTTGATCAAAATGATTGACCATCTAGGGTGTCCTTTAGATTAATCCAAGTCAAAAGTATGGGAGGAGAACATAACACCAATGATAGAACAGATCTAGTAGTTATAATAGTTGTTTATCTTCCAGTATTAAGGCGGTAGCAGGCAGATATTGGTCGAGTTAAATCTAAATATTATAAAAAATATTTTCATATAAACGTAGATGCTTGAAGGCGAATGTCATAGGCAGCGCAATCGCGCTGCGTAAGTAAAGAACGATGTTGGCACAATGTATTTTTTTTTTTTTTTCTTTGGACCAGGGAACTTCGTATCGAAGGAGTTGTCGTAGAAACTTCGAAAAGGACTCATCGATTGGAAAATGGAGTGGCTTGTGCCCTTTTTAATAGTCGAAAGTGATTGGAAGGCAGAAATTAACATGAGTAGGGCTCAAAACCCCCATACCTTCCCAAGGCCTGAACATAATTTGCACTTTACTGAAAAAAATACAAATGAATGTGCAATGTCAGTTTAATATACATATACTGATATTTAGCAATCAAAATGTTAATATTATCTTATTTATTAAAGTAAAGGTACATTTATATTTTTTCAGTAAAGTGCGAATTATGTTCTGGCCTTGGGAAGGCATGGGGGTTTTGAGCCCTACTCATGTTAATTTCTGCTCGTTTCATTTTGACTCAGTTATTTATTGTAATTTCTGTTCGTTTTGGGTTTCATGTATTTATCGATGCTGATTTGTGGTAGTTTCACGCTTAGTAGATTATTCGATTTTATTTTTGCTCATTTTTGGTTTAATGGAGTTCTTTACTTTTCTTTGAAAAACTTATTTTGTGGAATTTCTTTTTAAATTAATCACTAAGGACGGTCAAGAAGGGGTTGAAAGAAACCAGTAAAAGGTAGGAGTAGAAAATTCAAACGATTCAATTTGTTGGCTCTAATAGCACCTTTAGCAAGTAGCTTAGTAGAAAAACTGAAACAAATAATTTTTGATCACTGATAGGAGGTGGGATAGTGTGCTCCATCTTACTTGACATTAATTAAAAAAAACAAGTTTTTTAAACTGAAAGTAAGGAGCGACATTAAAACTTAAAACGAACAGAAATTAGTCCGTATATGAAAGGGACTGTTCCCTCCTCAACGCTTCACTCTTTACGCTAAAATTTTTTATTGTTTTAAAAAATAAAGTTGTGAGACAGAGTCAAACTTTAGCGTAAAGAGCGAGGTGTTGAGGAGGGGACAGCCCCTGTCATATACGGACTAAGTTCTGTTCGTTTTAAGTTTTATTGTCGCTCCTTACTTTCAGTTTAAAAAACTTGTTTTTTTTAATTAATTTCTGATCGTTTTTTAGTTAATGCAGCTTTTATTTGTATAAAAATTTTACTTTTTCTTTTGCTAAATGGATGTCTTTACAAATTAACTTACGTAACTAACTTCTATATTCGTATATTTTTCTTCTGGCAAAAAATACAAAGTTGCAGATTTTTGCAGATATGAGCTTGAAACCTATGTAATAGGGTTTTCTGATACGCTGAATCTGACGGTGTGATTTTCATTAAAATTCTTTCACTTGTAGGGGATGTTTCCCCCCTCTTTAAAAAAGCAAGTAAATTTTCTCAGGCTCGTAGCCTTTGATGAGTAATACTAAACTTAATAAAATTTATATATTATTTTATATATATATAATTTTATAAAATAGTTGTTAAATAGCGAGGCGAGGCGTAAAGAGCGAGGCGTTGAGGAGGGGACAGCCCCCTTCATATACGGAATAATTTCTGTTCGTTTTAAGTTTTAACGTCGTTCCTTACTTTCAGTTAAAAAAACTTGTTTTTTTTATTTAATTTTTGAACGTTTTTGAATTAATGCAGGTTTTGATTGTGGCTCACCGTACATGAATAATTAAAACAAAATTTCATATTACTTGGTTAAATGGCTTTCTCGAAACTTGTTTAATTTTATTTACGAACGTTTTTATTAGTAATAAATATACGTAACTTAGAATTAACTTACGTAACGAACTTCTATATTCATAAATTTTTAACACGTATATTAGGGGGTTCGCCCCCTAGTCAATACCCTGCTCTTTAAACTATAGTTCGAATTTTTTTTCCAGTTCTTTAAAAATGACCTCTTAATCACAATCAGTTGATCAGTTGAAAAACTTGTTTTTTTTTATTTAATTCCTGATCTTTTTCTTTAATAATGCTGGGAAATCCGGCGCGCCCTTCCTAGCCATGGCCCTGCCCCCATGCAAACTTCCGTCATGGAAAGATGTCCCTTCCATATAGCCCCCAACCCTCTCCTTCCCCCACCTACCAGAAAAAATCTCCTCTGAAAAAGTCTGTATACTTCCCAATAACCAATACTATATGTTAACATTGATTAAAGTTCATAACTTTCAGCCCTCCCCCTGGGGACTTTGGGGGATCAAGTCATCCTAAAAGACATTTTTATCATATTTTCGACCATGCTGAACAAAATGGCTATCTCAAAATTTTGATCGGGTGACTTGGGGAAAAAAATAAGCGTGGGAGGGGGCCTAGTTGCCCTCCATTTTTTTTGGTCACTTAAAAAGGGCACCAGAACTTTTAATGTCCGTTCGACTGAGTCCTCCCACGATATTCTAGGACTACTGGGTCGATAAGATCACCCCTGGGGAAAAAAAAAACAACAAAAAAACAAACAAAAAAAAAAATAAAAACGCATACTGTTACGATATTCTGGCAAAAAATGCAAAATTAAACAATTTTTTTTATATGTTCATTAAACATCTACATTAGGGTTATCTGATACGCTGAATATGATGGTGTGATTTTCATTAAGGTTCTATAACTTTTAGGGGTCTTTCCCCCTTTTTTTGAAAATCAGCCAAATTTTCTCAGGCGCGTAACTTTTGATGGGTAGCTCTAAACTTGATGAAAAGTATATATTTGAAATCAGCATTGAAATCTGATTCTTTTGATATATCTATTGGTATCAAAAACCCGTTTTCTAGAGTTTCGGTTACCATTGAGCCGGGTCGCTCCTTACTTACAGTTCGTTACCACGAACTGTTTGATACTATAGTTGCCAGAGTCCTTGATAATGGAAAGTATTAAGCATACGAGCTTTATTGTACACAAACATTTTGTTGCTTGGTAAAACAAATATTTTCCTTTTACCACATGTGACCTTGACTTTGTGTACTTGAACTAAAGGGCAAATTCCCTGGGATTTAATTTATCTCTAATGATTTACAGAAATTTCTCTTTTTTAATTTCTCTGAAAAGCTATGGATTTTTTTTAATTTCACAACAATAAATAATTAAAAATTTGAGGTAACAAATCAAAAAGAAAGGATCCCAGGGATATATTGTAACAAGGTATATCCCTTTGCTGTTTTTGAGCAACGGAAGAAGCCTTATTTGCTTTCGAATGATTTACCTGGTCTGTCCTTTCTGAAATGACACAGTGGCACCCTATTCTTTTCATTAGACTGCTTGATAATAAGCATTAGTCAAAGGATATAATTTCCAAACCGAGACACCTTAAATTGTATAAATTTTGCAAAATATCATGGTCTCGAGCATATTAAACAAAAAAAACATAGATTTCAAATAGCTAAAAAAGGATTAAAAAACGAGACGAATTCAGCAAACGTAAAATAACACTACGATATTTCCACACTTAGGCTACACCTATAATGTTATAGAATTAAATAGAATCTCATAGAGCCTAGAAAATTTTCGTCTTTTAGTGCATCAGCAGGAATCATTTAATCTCAAAACTACTGATAAACGTGTGAAAAAGTATTGTGGAAATAGTCAAATCATTATAGGTAATGAACAACTAGGTCTTGTCCCGTTCTGCTAGGACTGCTAGTTCGATACGATCATCCGTAGGGAGAACAAAACAAAAAAATTGATGTTTCCTGGCCAACAAATTTAGAAAACTCCAGATTTTTGAAGAAAGGAGCTTGAAAATTCTGCTATGCTGAATGCTGAAGGTTCGCTGCTATGCTGAATGCTGAAGGTTCGCTGCTATGCTGAATCTAATCGCATGATTTTCACTAAGATTGCTTGATTTTTTGGGGTATTTTCCCTCTTTTAAAGATTCAGACAAATTTTTCATGCTCGTAACCTTTGATGGCTAACAATAAACGCATCGAATTTTATATATTTGGCAACAGCATAAATGGTCAATTGTTTTAATGTGGTAATTGTTATCTAATTGCCTTTTTTTAGAGTTTTGGTTAGTACTGGCCTGAGTCACTCCTTAGTTATAGTTTGTTACCACGAACTGTTTAAACCAACATTGCCTCCGCACCTTCGTAAACAAGTATTAGATCGGGAAATAAAATCAAAAATATCATGGTAAGAAGAAGTTAAGTGACAATTCTATGTACATGCATGAAATCCAGACCGGCCTAACTCCTCCAAAGTTGATAACTGACGATATTTACTATCAAGAGATGGACGAAAACTAATTTGCGACCCATCATTTCCAGTATCCGTCAACAAATAATCATCAACATTAAACGGATTATTTTGCAAATCACTCAATCTTCCACTTAAACTACTACTCATATCAACTTACGCAAAAAAAAATCCTATAATTCATCCCTTTTCCGCGCTCAAACGGGCCGATATTTATACTCATAAGAAATAAAAAAATAAACAACAAAATAAAAATATAAATAAAGAGTAATATAGAACATCTTAACGAGATAAACACTACCAAACTACTCATAAACAACAAACTAAACGCAATCTGAAAGCGAGTTAATTCGACGAGCAGCTCGCTCACCCGGAAGCATTGCGAGAACCTGGTCACGATCTGACCATACATCTTTCACGCCAAACTTGTCTCTCGCGGCTCTCGAGATATCGCGACGGCGCTTGGTTAGAGACTCATGGTAAGACAAAAAAATTTTCGAACCAGCCAATTATGATTTACTCGCAAACACTTTACGGATCGTCTCACAGGCATAAAATCTCACGAACACTGGTGCAACTTTATCGTTTGCCGATCCTGGATTATTCAATTTCAACCTGTAAACCATAGCAAAATCACAATAAGAGATACCGGAAAGCCCCAGCTTTTGCGAGGCTATATTCAGAATGGTCGACTTCAAGTCAACACCCGGCTGCTGCTTAATACCATGAAAAACTAGAGTTTCAAGCTGTTTTTCTTGCTCATAATAATCAATTTTCACTTCTAATTTTGCAATTCGGTTCTCTAAATTTTCAACCAGTCCTTTGATATTCTTTACTGATACCAACAATTGTTCTAGCTTCGGATTTAACTCAAGCGACACTGACGAGTATATTTCACTCACGATAGTCTCAACAGAAGTTTTCAGAGTTCGGTCGTTCCCGCATTTATCTTGAACTTGCTTAGTAATCGCACTCATCATTGATTCTTTTGTCTTAGCGATTTCTTCTTCAGTTGCGACTGTTTTAACTAGCACATCCGTGGTAGATGGTTCAGAAGAAACTGCTCTCGGCGATGCGAAAGTTTTGGAAGCCGTCTTATAAATGTCCGGGTTTTGGTTAACCTCTTTAAACGCACTTCCAACATTTTTATCAGTTTTTGTAGATGCTTCGCGGTAATTGTCCTCAAACGAGATGAGACTATTCTCCGTTAGGCGCGACTCTGTGTGATCTCCATACGCAAAAACTAAGTAGTTGAAGATTCCTTTTTTATCCTTTGAAACTTGGATAATTCTTACGGGCCACAGCGGGAATCTTTTGAAATTCGCTAACGCAAGCTGGAACTGTTGGAATTTTGACATTTCTTCGCTACTACGAGAAAAACCAAAAAATAAAAAAAAAATCAACTTATCTTTCAGTGGGCAGGCCCACGGCAGCATTGGTAATCAGCAATTGACGGCTGGCCCGGTGGTCCGCGGAACCTGCTTTGTTATTCACCACCGTACTCTGGCATCCTTAATCAGCTAATCCAAAGTAATTCGAACGCCACACAAATAATAGGACGATCTGTTGATTGCTACCGTAATATAAGTCCTTTTTCTTTTCACAAAACGTGAATTAATTCACTTATTGCGAAACTGTCCACTGTAATTTATTCTAAATTTAATCTGGCTTAAAAACAAAACAGATGTTTACAGGTCAGATGCCAAACGAGAATTTTCTATGTTGGAATTTGTCGATATATCGATATATATATATATATATATATATATATATATATATATATATATATATATATATATATATATATATATATATATATATATATATATATATATATATATATATATATATATATATATCCAATATATATCTGAAGTACAACCCATGGGTCATGGTTACTTCAATACTCCACGAGGCCTTTAGACCAGATGCCTAGTTACCATTAATATTGAACAGCTTTAATAGAATTGAATTATTATTCTTTTGAATTTGATCGTCGTATCATTGTTAGTTCTATTTATGGTTCTGAAACAGAACAATAGTGAATTTTGTTTATTTGCACTAAGTTTTTGCAAACTGTCATAGCCCTAAATCTTTCAATCTCATACAATTAGTTATGTGGGTCACAGATATCTCAACATTGACAGCCAACTAGCCTATTAAGAGTAGTAAAATTGATTTCTAATGAAACTGTGAATCCCTTCTCTGCTGACAAATGCTCTTCGGACGACGCTCTGGGTCTTATCAAAATCGTAAAAGGTTAAATAAGGTTTGAAGTGAGCCTGAAACTGCAGATCCTACCAATATTGCAAAAAAGTCACTGGAACGTCTCGTTTAAAGAAGTTGAAAGGGAATTCTTTTAAATCAGAACCTTACGGCTTAGGATAGAGTTATCTAATATAGGATGCAGAATACAAATAAATTAATTGGAGCTGAAACAACAATACTTTTGCATATGATTTCTGGTCTTAGGAAGGTAATTATGATAAAACAGACATAGACAGGAAGTCTTGGATATGGTTACATCGCTTAGGATTTCATAACTTTTAGAAAAAGGTTACATTTTATTTGTAGATTTGAATTACCCCATCAGATTTTTTGCCTCCAGTCACACTTGGCACTCCCGACCGAAGGCAAAGAATCAGGAGAGCGGTACCAGCTGAATGCAGAGGAATCGTCTGCATGCGAAAGAAGTTTTTTTTAAGTTTTTTTAATTATCTTCACTGAATAAATGCCTCTTAAATTAAAAATAAGTTTTATTGAATTTACATTAATTCTTAGATTCAATATCATCAGAATAAAAGATGTAGATACAAATTTATCACTTATTATATTCTGGGAAGTAATTTCGGCTCAGACTTTTATTTTTTTAGGTTGAACCAAACAGAGGCTTGTTAGAAGATGACACAGCCGTGAATTCTATTTGTATTCCCTGCATTTCAGAGGACGATCCATCAAGTTTGACATTTAAATGTTCAGGTGAAGGAAGCCGTGGCATTGACGTAGGCTATTTTCCTTGTCCGGTCGTAAATAGTATACAAACTTATCTAGCAGCATTTCAGCTAAAAGGTGATTTCCTTAATCTCATCTTATCCATAATAGGCTACAAATTCCTATTATTATTTTTTTACTACAATTATATTTTCATTTTTGTTCTTGCTTTTGTGATTTAAAAACACCATTTGGTCAGCATAACGAGGTCCAAGGAATGTTCTTTAATCACTGTAAATGTTGTAAGTCCTATAATTTCTTCTGGTCTTGACTAAGCAAAAACATTTAGATTTCAGTAGCTTCTTTTGGTGTTGGCTGATGGAAAACAGTCCTAGTTGGGTAACTATTGAAGATGTTATACCTGCTCTTATTTACTTAGGATTGGAAAACTCGTCTTCAACCACATATAAATGATGGAGCAATAAAAGATAACAAAAAAAAAATGTTTGCTTTAACATTTCGAAAAACAACAGAATGTAAGCTTGACCTAAAAGAAAAACAAAGAAAATCAAAAACTCAATCATTATTCAAGCAAATGAAACTGCTCGTCTCTGTCAAGACAGAGATATGACAAAATGACAGAAAAACTGCTAAACATACATGAAATACGTTTATGAATGTTTAATTAAAGATGAAATTCCAATGACCATTTATTTCGAAGTTAAAAAAAACAGGTGTTCAATTACTTGTTACTTTTTTGTGTGCAATTTGTGAAAATTTAGCTTAAGGGTAAAATTTGGTCTAGGTAATTTAGCCATGTGCCTAGGGCTCCTAATTTGTTGGGCCCCAAAAAATCGGCTTAATTTTTATAACTAAATTTATTTAAAAGGAAAACGTAATGCTCATTATCATATTGCATCGGAAGCACTAAGGTGTCCTTTTTACAAAGATATAGACCACACAGACAAAGATTGTACGCAGTAAAATTGGAGCTGTCATCCCCTTAAATATATACTAACCCCAACTGTCCTTCTAAAACGTCTTAGCTTAAAACGATTTAATCCAGGAATATATGCGTCATAGTTTTGTAAGTGAATGTTCCAATGCATAATTTTCTTTTCTGATTTGTTTTTTCATAAAATATGGTTTTTAGTATTTTTATCACCAAATGAATAAAAATTATGTTTCTTTTATAAGTATTTACATTAATTTTCCGTACCTTCTTCTTATATAATATAAAATACCACAAACTGTGATTTTGCTTGTGATTCTGATATTTTGTGATAATGTGATATTTTGTTTGTATTAAGATGGGTTCCACAAAAAATTAAGTGGAAATTAAAAAAAAAAAAATGAAATGAAAAGCAGATCTAGAAAAAGTGGCAAAACAGATGGAAAGATCGCTGGGCAAATTTGTAACTTTAGATGGGGAACAATTACAACAATCGGTATTTTTTTCAAAAGTTTCCAATGCTAAAACCGAGAAGCATAATTTGTGTCCGAAATTATTCTGCAAAAAGAACGGTAGGTAAAAAAGCAAGCAATTCCGTTTGTGAAGATAAAAGAAAAAGAGAAAATATAAATCTAGGATCGTCTCAAAGTAATAATGGAAAAACGAGTTTGGTACTGGTGCATTACACGGACACTTCTAAAAAGTCAAGTTTGGCTAATGAAAGAAAATAAAATAGGATGAATATATAATAGTTTCTAAACAAATTTGGGCTATATATTTGCACATTAAGGGGGGGGGGGTAAAGCATAGCATATATTAAATATGTGACCTAATCTAACCTAATTACCTCCCCCCATTAAACACCACAAAACAATCGTTTAAATATTGTAACTCATTGAGAAACAACGGCTCTGCAGTCATTTATGTATAGCGGTCTCTTGAGAATAGCTTGAAAGTAGTTTGACAGGTTTTTCGTGACTGGTTTCCTTGTAAAATATATAAAAGTGTCCGTATTACGCACCAGTACCAAGAGTTTTGTAAACAACATTGCCTTATGGCCAGAATACTTAACAGTAGAATGCTAATAATGAATTCTACGACTTTATGTTCCTTTCCGTGCTATTCTACGACTTTATGTTCCTTGGCACCTTTCCAAGGCAGATTACCAGACTGGTTATTGCTATTGATATCAATTGCACATGGAAACATTTCCAAAGTATGTACTTGACGATGGAGAAAAAGGGTTAAAGTGATTAGCAGTTAAGGTAACCTCAATGGCGTTTGAACAGTGTTGTCAGTTTAAAATAGAGTCTAACGTTATAGTATACTAGAAAGTTGATACTAAGAGAGATGTAGATGGCAAGAAAAGAATTTTAATAATGGATAGCTTTACTTCTTCGATGTGTTCTTTATAATACACAAGTGGCGTTTTAACAGTGTTGTCAGTTTAAAATAGAGTCTAAAGTTATAGTATACTACACAGTTGATGCTAAGAGAGATGTAGATAGCAATAAAAGAATTTTAATAATGGATAGCTTTACTTATTCGATGTGTTCTGTATAATACACAAGTGACGTTTTAACAGTGTTGTCAGTTTAAAATAGAGTCTAACGTTATAGTATACTAGAAAGTTGATACTAAGAGAGATGTAGATGGCAAGAAAAGAATTTTAATAATGGATAGCTTTACTTCTTCGATGTGTTCTGTATAATACACTAGTAGCTTTTTAACAGTGTTGTCCGTTTAAAATATAGCTTAACAATATAGTATGCTAGAGAGTTGACATTAAAACAGATGTAGATGGCTAGAAAAGAATTTTGATTATGGATAGCGCTGCTTTTTAAATTTGTTGTGCATAATACACAAGTTGCGTTTTTGAACAGTATTGTAATTTTAAAATAGAGTTTAATATTATAGTATACTCAAAAGTGTATACTAAGAGAGATGTTGATGGCAAGAAAAGAATTTTAATAATGGATAGCTTTACTTCTTCGACGTGTTCTGTATAATACACAAGTGGCGTTTGAACCGTGTTATCAGTTTAAAATATGGTCTAACGTTATAGTATACTAAAAAGTTGATACTAAGAGAGATGTAGATGGAAAGAAAAGAATTTTAATAAAGAAATTCAGAACAATCCATAGAAATCCTTACAGATCAAGTAGTGAGGTATACATGAGTATGAGCCATCATGGATCATAAGCACCAACAACCCTAACCACCAGGGACTTCAACCCTCCATAGGTCCCCAATCCCCAAACTCGAAGGGCGCCCCCTCCCTCCAAATTTTGCCCCCCCCCCCCTCCCCATTTTTTTTTTAGCATGATATATTTTTTCAACTTTTTTTGTACATGTCTTCGAATGAGATGAAACATACTTAAATTCAGTAGTGTTTTGTCATGGTTTACCTTTTCACAGTTGCATTCTCTTGATTTTCCAAAGTTAATTTTGGGTTTCTTTAATTGAAATGCAAGAGTTGGAATATTTCAGTAGTGTTTTGTCGTGGTTTACCTTGTCACAGTTACATTCTCTTAATTTCTCCAAGCTCATTTTGAGTTTTTTTGTTGAAATGCAAGAACTGGAATATTTCGGTTGTATTTTGCCGTGCTGTAATTTGTCATTGTTACTGTATATTGATTTTTTTCAAATTTCAGCTTGAATTTCTGTAATTGAAAATAAAGAGCTGGAATATTTAAGTACGGTTTTGTCTTCCTTTAACGTGTAAACGATACACGCTTTTGATTTTTCAAAGTTCATTTTGAATTTCTTTCGTTGAAATGAAAAAGTTGGATTATTTCTGTAGTGTTTTGTAGTTGTTTACCATGTCACAGTTACATTCTCTTGTTTTTTAAAAGTTCATTTTTAATTTCTTTCATGAAATGCAAGAGTTGGAATATTTCAGTAGTGTTTTATCGTGGTTTACCTTGTCACAGTTACATTCTCTTGATTTTTCAAAGTTCATATTGGATTTCTTTCCTTGAAATGCAAGAGTCTGAATATTTCAGTAGTGTTTTGTCGTGGTTTACCTTGTCATAGTTACATTCTCTTGATTTTTCAAAGTTCATTTTGGATTTCTTTCCCTGAAATGCAAGAGTTAGAATATTTCAGTAGTGTTTTGTCGTGGTTTACCTTGTCACAGTTACATTCTCTTGATTTTTCAAACGTTCATTTTTGGATTTCTTTGGTTGAAATGCAAGAGTTGCAATATTTCAGTAGTGTTTTGTTATGGTTTACCTTGTCACAGTTAACTTCTCTTGATTTTTCAAAGTTCAATTTGGATTTTTTCCCTTGAAATGAAAGAGTTGGAATATTTCACTAGTGTTTTGTCATGGTTTACCTTGTCACAGTAAAATTCTCCTGATTTTTCAAAGTTCATTTTGGATTTTTAAATTTTCTTAATTTTTCAAAATTCATTTAGAATTTCTTTCGTGAAATGCAAGAGTTGGAATATATCAGTAGTTTTTTTTTATGCTGGACCATATCAAAGTTAGAATCTCTTTATTTTTCAAAATTAAATTTTAATTTTTTCCTTGAAACTACCTAGTTGTAATACTTAAATAATGTTCTTTAATTTTTTAACTATTCACATATACAGTCTATTGATTTTTCATAGTTTTTATTGGATTTTTACATTCTCTTGATTTTTCAAAGTTCATCTTGAATTTCTTTCGTGAAATGCAAGAGTTGGACTATTTCAGTAGTGTTTTGTCGTGGTTTACCATGTCACAGTTAAATTTTCTTGATTTTTCAAAGTTCATTTTGAATTTCTTTCATGAAATGCAAGAGTTGGAATATTTCAGTAGTTTTTTACCGTGGTTTACCTTGTCACAGTTACATTCTCTTTATTTTTCAAAGTTCATTTTGGATTTCTTTCCTTGAAATGCAAGAGTTGGAATATTTCGGTAAAGATTTGTCGTGGTTTACCTTGTCACAGTTACATTCTCTTAATTTTTCAAAGTTAATTTTTGGATTTGTTTCGTTTAATTGCATGAGTTTTAATATGTCAGTAGTGTTTTGTTTTAGTTTACCTTGTCACAGTTACATACTCTTGATTTTTAAAAGTTCTTTTTGGATTTCCTTCATTGAAATGCAATATTTGGCATATTTTAGTAGTGTTTTGTTTTGGTTTACCTTGTAACAGTTACATACTCTTGATTTTTCAAAGTTCATTTTGGATTTTTACATTCTCTTGATTTTTCAAAGTTCATTTTTAATTTCTTTCATGATATGCAAGAGTTGGAATATTTCAGTAGTGTTTTGTCGTGGTTTACCATCTCACAGTTACATGCTCTTGATTTTCAAAGTTCATTTTGAATTTCTTTCGTGAAATACCAGAGTTGGAATATTTCAGGGCAGTTTTGTCGTGGTTTACCTTATCACAGTTACATTCTCTTGATTTTTCAAAGTTCATTTTGTATTTCTTTCGTGAAATGCAAGAGTTGGAATATTTCAGTAATTTTTTATAGGGGTTTACCTTGACACAATTACATTATATTAATTTTTCAAAGTTAATTTTGTATGTCTTTTCGTAAAATACAAGAATTTGAATTATTCAATCGTGTTTTGTCATTGCTTACCCTATCACAGTTATAATATCTTAATTTTTTAAAGGTTATTGCGAGTTTCTTTCCTTGAAATGCAAGTCATGGAATATTTAATTAGTGTTTTTTTGTGGTTTACCTTGTCACAGTTACATTCTCTTGAGTTTTCAAAGTTCATTTTTGTATTTCTATCGTTGAAATGCAAGAGTTGGAATATTTCAGTAGAGTTTTGTTATGGTTTACCTTGTCACAGTTACATTCTCTTGATTTTCAAAGTTCATTTTGGATTTCTTTCCTTGAAATGCAAGAGTTGGAATATTTCAGTAGTGTTTTGTCGTGGTTTACCTTGTCACAGTTACATTTTCTTGATTTTTCAAAGTTCATTTTGGATTTTTACACTCTTTTGATTTTTCAAAGTTCATTTTGAATTTCTTTCGTTGATATGCAAGAGTTGGAATATTTTAGTAGTGTCTTGTTGTGCCTTACCTTGTCACTGTTAGATTCTCTTGATTTTTCAAAGTTCATTTTGAATTTCTTTCGGTGAAATGGATGAGTTTGAATATTTCAGTAGTGTTTTGATGTGCCTTACCTTATCACAGTTTCATTCTCTTTATTTTTCAAAGTTCATTTTGAATTTCTTTCGTTAAATACAAGAGTTTGAATATTTCAGTAGTGTTTTGTCGTGGTTTACCATATCACTGTTACATGCTCTTGATTTTTCAAAGTTCATTTTGAATTTCTTTCGTGAAATGCAAGTTCTAATATTTCAGTAGTTTTTTATCGTGGTTTACCTTTTCACAGTTACATTCTCTTGATCTTTCAAAGTTCTTTTTGGATTTCTTTCCTTGAAATGCAAAAGTTGGAATATTTCAGAGCAGTTTTGTCGTGGTTTACCTTATCACAGTTACATTCTCTTGATTTTTCAAAGTTCATTTTGGATTTCTTTCCTTGAAATGTAAGAGTTGGAATATTTCAGTAGTGTTTTGTCGTTGTTTACCATGCCAGAGTTACATTCTCTTTATTTTTCAAAGCTCATGTTTGGATTTTTATCGTTGAAATGCAACAGTTGGAATATTTCAGTAGTGTTTTGTTATGGTTCACATTGTCACAGTTACATACTCTTGATTTTTCGAAGTTAATTATGAATTTATTTCGTGAAATGCAAAAGTTGGAATGTTTCAGTAGTGTTTTGTCCTGATTTGATTTGACACAGTTACATTCTCTTGATTTTTCAAAGTTCATTTTGTATTTCTTTCGTTGAAATGCAAGAGTCGGGTTGTCTCAGCTGTTGTTTGTCATGCATTTTATAGTATCAGACGCTTTCTCATGATATGAAAAAGTTTTTTCTTAATTTCAATCATTGAAGTGTATGGGTTTGAGTAAGTAACTAGTTGTACGTCGCATTTAAAATAGTAACGCATAAATTCTCATGATTTGCCAATTTCATTTTGAATTTCTTGCGTTGAAATGCAAGGGTTGGAATATTTCAGTAGTGTTTTGACGTGGTTTACCTTGTCACAGTTACATTCTCATGATTTTTCAAAGTTCATTTTGAATTTCTTTCATTGAAATGCAAGATTTGGATTATTTCAGTAGTGTTTTGTCATGGTTTACCATGTCACAGTTACATTCTCTTGATTTTTCAAATTTCATCCTGGATTTCTTTCGTTGATAGGCGAGAGTTGGAGTATTTCAGCAGTGTTCTCTCATGGTTTACCACGTCACAGTTACATTCTCTGGATTTTTCAAAGTTTATTTTGTATTTATTTCATTGATATGCAAGAGTTGGATTATTTCAGTAGTGTTTTGACATGGTTTAACTTGTCACATTTAAATTGACTCCATTTTTAAAATTTAATTTTGAATTTCTTTCTTTGAAATGTGGGAGTTGAAACATTTCACTAATGTCTTTTCGTGGTTTACCTTGTCACAATTAAATTTTCTTAATTTTTCAAAGTTCATTTTGGATTTCCTTCGTTGAAATGCAAGAGTTGGATTATTTCAGTAGTGTTTCTTCGTGTTTTACCTTGTCACAGTTAAATTATCTTGATTTTTCAAAGTTAATTTTGAATTTCTTTCATTGAATTGAAAGAGTTGTAATATTTAAGTAGTGTTTTTTTGTGCTTTACATTGTAAAAGTTAAATTCTCTTAATTTTTCAAAGTTCATTTTGAATTTCTTTCGGTGAAATGCTGTGTGTTTTGTTGTGCTTTACCTTGTCACAGTTACATTCTCTTGATTTTTTCAAAGTTCTGCTTGAATTTTTTTCCTTAGAACGCAAGAGTTGGAATATTTTAGTAGTGTTTTGTAGTGCTTTACCTAGTCATAGTTACATTCTTTTGATTTTTCAATGTTTATTTTGGATATCATTTGTAATGTAACATTTGGAACATTTCAGTAGTGATTTGCAATGCTTTACCATGTCACAATTACATTCTCTTGATTTTTCAAAGTTTATTTTGAATTTTTTACCTACGTACGCGCGCGTACGTACGAAATAAAATCAAAATGAGCTCCGAAAAATCAGGAGAATACAACTCTTACATTGTAAAGTATGACAAACCCCTAGTGAGATAGTCCAACTTTCGGATTTACATGACAAAAATTCAAAAAGAACCTTGAAAAAATATGGAATTTACCAGTGACGAGGTAAAGCATAACAAAACACATTTCAATGAAAGAAATCCACAATCAACTTTGAAAAATCAAGAGAATGAAACTCTGACACGCTAAACCAAGACAAAACACTACTGAAATATTCAAACTCATGCATTTCAATGAAAGAAATTCAAAATGAACTTTGAAAAATTAAGAGAATGTAACAGTGACAAGGTAAAGCAAAACAAGACACTACTGAAATATTCCAACTCTTGCATTTCAACGAAAGAAATCCAAAATGAACTTTGAAAAATCAAAAAAATGTAAAAATCCAAAATGAACTTTGAAAAATCAAGAGAATGTAACTGTGACAAGGTAAACCACAACAAAAAACTAATGAAATTTTCAAAATCTTGCATTTCAGTTAATGAAATCAAAAATTAAATTTGAAAATCAAGAGAATGTAACTGTGAGAAGGTAAACCCTAACAAAACACTATTGAAATATTCCATATCTTGAATTTCAACGAAAGAAATACAAAAATGAAATTTGACAAATCAAGAGAATGTAACTTTGACAAGTTATACCATAAAAAAACTCTACTTAAATATTCCATCACTTACAATTTATGGAAAGAAATCCAAAATTAGCTTTGAAAAAATCAGGGAATGTAACTGTGAAAAGGTATACCATAATAAACCACTACAGAATTATTCCAATTCTTGCATTTCAAGGAAAGAAATCCAAAATGAACTTTAAAAAATCAAGAGAAAGTAACTGTGGCAAGGTAAACCATGACAAAACACTACTGATATATTCCAACTCTTGCATTTCACGAAAGAAATTCAAAATGAACTTTGAAAAATCAAGAGAATGTAACTGTGACAAGGTAAACCACGACAAAACTGCCCTGAAATATTCCAACTCTTGCATTTCAAGGAAAGAAATCCAAAAAGAACTTTGAAAGATCAAGAGAATGTAACTGTGAAAAGGTAAGCCACGATAAGACACTACTAAATTATTCCAACTCTTACATTTCACGAAAGAAATTCAAAATGAACTTTGAAAAATCAAGAGCATGTAACTGTGAGATGGTAAACCACGACAAAACACGACAAAACAGGGGGGCAAAAAGTTGGAGGGAGGGGGCGCTCTTCAAGTTTGGGGATAGGAGACCTATGGAGGGTTGAAGTCCCTGGTGGTTAGGGTCGTTGGTGCTTATGATCCATGATGGTTCATACTCATGTATACCTCACTACTTGATCTGTAAGGATTTATAAGAATTGTTCTGAAGTTATTTACTAAAATTCTTTTCTTCCGATATATATCTCTCTTAGTTTCAACTTTTTAGTATAATATAACATGAGACCATATTTTAAACCGACAACACTGTTCAAATGTCACTTGTGTATTACACAGAACACATCAAAGAAGTAAAGCTATCCATTATCAAAATTCTTTTCTTGCCATCGACATCTCTCTTAGTATCAACTTTTTAGTATACTATAATGTTAAACTCTATTTTAAATTGACAACACTGTTCAAAAACACCACTTTGTGTATTATACAGAACACATCGAAGACGTAAAGCTATCCATTATTAAAATTCTTTTCTTGCCATCTACATCTCTCTTAGTATCAACTTTCTAGTATACTATAACGTTAGACTCTATTTTAAACTGACAACACTGTTAAAACGCCACTTGTGTATTATACAGAACACATCGAATAAGTAAAGCTATCCATTATTTAAATTCTTTTCTTGCCATCTACATCTCTCTTAGTATCAACTTTCTAGCATACTATAACGTTAGACTCTATTTTAAACTGACAACAATGTTCAAGCGCCATTGAGGTTACCTTAAATGCTAATCACTTTAACAAACAAAAAATCGCGAAGAAAGGAAACGAGGACAATTAACAGCCAGTGAAAAAATTGAAAAATTATGCAAATATTTCGGTCAAGACCTCCGCTTGACCGTCCTCAGTGCAGAATAAAACTGATAAAAATATAAAAACCAAACCTTAAAATAAAAACACCAAACTAAAATTGAATGACCCTTTCTTAGTAACGGTGAAAGAGTTACCCTTTCACCGTTACTAAGAAAGGGTCATTCAATTTTAGTTTGGTGTTTTTATTTTAAGGTTTGGTTTTTATATTTTTATCAGTTTTATTCTGCACTGAGGACGGTCAAGCGGAGGTCTTGACCGAAATATTTGCATAATTTTTCAATTTTTTCACTGGCTGTTAATTGTCCTCGTTTCCTTTCTTCGCGATTTTTTGTTTATCATGATTAGCCAGTGTGGTCTCAGAAATTATTTAATCACTTTAACCCTTTTTCTCCATCGTCAAGTAAATGCTCTGGAAATGTTTCCATGTGCAATTGATATCAATAGCAATAACCAGTCTGGTAATCTGCCATGGAAAGGTGCCAAGGAACATAAAGTCGTAGAATAGCACGGAAAGGAACATAAAGTCGTAGAATTCATTATTAGCATTCTACTCTTAACAGACACCATGCGAGAAAATTATATTAAAAATACACCAAAATAAACAAATTGATCTTTAGATTCATATTCTATTCAATGCAACGAAAGGTAATTAATAGAAAGGACTCCAGTCTCGAATAAAACAACATATTGCTTCTGCCAATTTGATACCGTGTGCAAACAATTCATTAAATTTAATTGGAAACGCTGCAGCCGAAAATTGCATAGAAATATCCATTTTTTTCTATATCGATCAGGCATTGTACGTATCTTTTTCAAGTTCTACACATAGATGGAAAGCATCTCAAAAATTTTGTAAGAGCAAGCACTTGAATATCAAACCTTTTTGTGACACCAGATGGTCTGCTCGTTCAGATGTCAAATCTTTAAACGAGAATTTTGAAGAAATTAAGCATTATTTACGTCTTTTTAGAGAACATAAAATGTTTTAAACAAGATTTAACCCTAGCAGAACAAAAAAACGAACTATGACAGTTTTTGACTTTCGCAAGTAAAAAAAATTAGCAAACTAGCGCACAAAAAATATTCTGTTCTACTTGATAAAAAAAGGTTAAGGGCAGGATTTGGGGGGTGGGAAGTTGGCGGAGGGGGTCCTTGGGTTGGGGTAGGGTACCTTACAATACTGTTCAACTGGTAGTTGTGTATTATACCGAACACCGTTAAGAATCGCCCAAATAAAAAAAAAATGTATTCATCAATATTCCTTTTGTTAGAATACATGGTTGTATTTAAAATACCAATTTTGAACTGAGAAAATAACTCATTGTCAGAGTTTTTATACCCGTGTTCAAGGTTAAACATAAAACAACCACGCCTAACAAATTTGCTTAACAGACAGAATTTCGTAATAAACCACGACAAAACACTACTGAAATATTCAAACTGTTACATTTCAGCGAAAAAAAAAATCTAAAAAGAAATTTGAAAGATATTCAGAATGTCACACACAAACACACACACACAAACACACACACACAAACACAAAAACCAACACAAACACACAAAAACACACTAAAAAACACACAAAAACAAACACATAAAAAAAAACAAACACAAAAAAAAAAACACACAAAAACACAAAAAAACAAACAAACAAAAAAACAAAACACACACACAAAGACAAACACACACAAAAAAACAAAGAAACACACACACACACACACAAAAATAAACAAAAAAAAACAAAAAAAACACACATACACACACAAACACAAAAACACAAAAAAAAAAAAAAACAAACAAACAAACAAACAACACAAACACTTACACACAAACAAAAACACACACAAATACACACATACACACACAAATTCACAAACAAAAACACACAAAAACACACATACACAAACAAACACACAAACACTCTCAAACACGCACAAACACACACACATACACACAAATAAACACACAGAATCAAAAACAAACACACAAACACACACACACACAAACAAACACACACAAACACACACACAAACACACATAAACAAACACACAAACACACACACACATACACCAACACAAACACATACAAACATACACAAACCAAAACACACACAAACACACAAACACAAAAACACAAACAAAAACACACACCCTAACACACAAACACACAGACAAAAACAAACAAAAAAACAAACATAAAAACAAATACACAAAAAAAAAAAAACACAAAAAAAACACACACACACACAAACAAACACACACACACACACATAAAAACTATCACAAACACACACAAACAAACACACACACACAAACACACACACACACTTACACACACACACATTCACACACACAAACACACACACACACACAAACACAAATATACACACAAACACACACACGCACAAACACAAACACACACAAATACACACAAATAAACACACAGAAACAAAAGCACTGAAACAAAAAAACGCAAACAGAAACAAACAAAAAAAAACACAAACACAAAAACAAATACACAAAAAAACAAATACACAAAAAACACACACAAACACACACACACACAAAAACCACACACACACACAAACACATACACAAAAAAACACACACACACAAACACACACACAAACACACACACACAAACAAACACACAAACACACACACAAACACAAACACACACAAATACACACACATAAACACACACACACAAACAAAAACAAAAAAACAAACACACACATAAACAAACAGAAACACACAAACACAAACACAAAAACTCACAGATACACAAACACAAACAAACCCACAAACACACAAACACACACACACATAAACACACACACACAAACACACACACACACAAACACAAACACGCATTTCTTCGAAAAAAAAATCCAAAATGAACTTTGAAACATCTTCAGAATGTAACAGTGACAAGGTAAACCACGACAAAACACTAATGAAATTTCCCAACTCTTACATTTCAACGAAAAAAAAAATCTAAAAAAAACTTTGAAACATCTTCAGAATGTCACACACAAACACACATACACACACAAACACACAAACACACACACATACACACACACAAAAACACACACACACATACACAAAAACACATACACAAACACAAACACAAACACACACACACACAACCATGTGTGTGTTTGTGTGTTTGTGTTTGTGTGTGTGTGTGTGTGTGTGTTTGTGCGTGTTTTTGTGGGTTTGTGTGTATTTGTGTTTTTTTTTGTTTTTATGTGTGTGTTTTTGTTTGTATTTGTGTGTTTGTGTTTTTTTGTGTGTTTTTGTTTTTGTGTGTGTTTTTTTGTTTTTTGTTTTGTGTAATTGTTTTGGTTTGTTTGTGTGTGTTTGGTGTTTTTGTTTGTGTGTGTGTTTGTGTGTGTGTTTGTGTGTGTGTGTGTGTGTGTGACATTTTGAGGATGTTTCAAAGTTTATTTTAGATTTTTTTTTTCGTTGAAATGTAAGAGTTGGAATATTTCAGTGGTGTTCTGTCGTGGTTTAACTTGTCACTGTTACATTCTGAAGATGTTTCAAAGTTCATTTTGTATTTTTTTTTCGTTGAAACGTGTGTATGTGTGTGTTTTTGTGTGTGTTTGTTTGTGTGTTTTTGTTTGTTTGTTTTTTTGTTTTTGTGTGTGTGTTTGTTTGTGTTTGTGTGTGTGTTTGTGTTTGTGTGCGGGCTTTATCTTGTGGTTTAGATTGTTATTTATGTTTTGATCTAGTGTTGGAGTGTTTGTGTAATTGTGTGTGTGTGTGTGTGTGTGTGTTTGTGTGTTTTTTTGTGTTTGTTTGTTTTTGTTTGTGTGTGTGTGTGTGTGTGTGTGTGTTTGTGTGTGTGTGTTTGTGTGTGTGTTTGTGTGTGTCTTTGTTTGTTATTTTGTTATTTTTTGTTTGTGTTTTTTTGTTTTAGTGTGTGTGTTCTTTTTTTTTTGTTTTTTTGTTTTAGTGATTTTGTGTGCTTGTTTGTTTGTTTGTTATTGTGTTTTTTTGAGTGTGTTGTTGTTTGTGTTTTTGTTTGTGTGTTAGTGCATTTGTTTGTGTGTGTGTGTTTGTGTGTGTCTGTTTGTGTTTGTACCATGAGTAAAATATGATATATTTATAATACAAAAAAAATAAAGTTCCTTCTTTCTAAATATAATTCCGACTTCCTCTAATTAATTTTAAATCTAGTTTCAAAAAAAGAAAAGTCCTTAATCAGCAATGAGAAAAATTGCATTTTAGCCTCAGACAAAGAACGGCGCTATCCAGTTTTGGATTTCGCTAAGATAGTGGGCAATAAAAAAGATGCTACACACAATGTTTCTCAGGAAGTTAAATTATAAGAGCCGTGTGAACGTTTGAATCGTCAGAAATATTTAAAACAATTTATTGGACGAAGGGTTCGCATCTTTGGGCCACTTGGGCCAATTGTGAGTCAGCTCTTAGAGCCCAGGACAAAAACTATATTTTATAGTGTGGAAAAAGTGCTTTTTTGGGGGATTCGTAAGTCAGATTCAAGATTATTAAGATGAGAATTATTTCGGCATTCAGGCATTGCAAATCAGTCATTATTATTATCTCTGCTCCTATTTGTCGTTAATTGAATTGAGCATTGCTGTACACCTAAAATGTAAGTTACAATAAATCTATTGCTTTTCTATTTGTGTTTATTTTATTTTATATGTGTGTATCTAGTCACACGACAGGTAATTAGTTCGTATGCCTCCAAGGTAGCGCTCCCAGGGATCTGATTTCTACATACTATATCAGGTAATTGATTTTGAGATAACCCAAGGAAAGGAGGTTACATTTATATAATTACATATTTTATTTTCTCGCTTTCTGTGAGTGGTGCGATCGATACACCGCCTTAAATCATAATATTACATATGGTGCAGTCCTTAGTGCTAAAAATGGCTCTATTGGAGAACTTATAGGGTGTAAGTTCACAGCTTTAAAGCCTAAGATTACAATTGACGCGGTCAATATTTATGACCACAATTAAGCCCAGTTCCTTAAATTTTTATCGCTACAAATGGCACGGTCGGAAAATGGAGAAAATCATGCGAACTAATTAGACTATACACTTTGTAATTTAAATTTAATTATTGGAGAGATACAGACATATAAGAAAAGTGATTAGGCCTATAACCGCTAAGCTATTACAGAAAAACCCTTTAAAATATCTCATAGGAGATAATAGCCTCCCCCAAAATAGGTTAAGTGAAAAAATAAATTTATTTTGAGTTATTCAAACGCAAAAAAATGTCAGAAGAATTAGACGAACAATTAAAGGCGCAAAAGTTGGTCGCTAAAAATTTAAAAAGAGCAAAGTCTATTCCACAGTACAATGGACAATCAGATATCGATGAATTTAATATCCAATTTGCCCAGTTTGTAGAATTAACAAAAACAGAGCTAGACACGTTAGTTGGCATGCTTCTATTAAGATTAAAAGGCCAGGCCTTAACCTTTCTAAAGCAGATTGAACATACTATGGGTGATGATGCCAGCTTGCCAATAAATACGGTGGAAAATTTTTTACCGGCATTTAAAGATAGATTTATCGAAACCAGTTCTACAAATAAATTAAAACACGGAATGGTATGCTTTGACCATTCACAAAATATAAGAGCATATCTTGATAATATAAGGATTTCGGTAGAAGCAAAATACGAAAAAGGTTCAGGAGAACTGTATGAAAAAGTCATACTAAATACCTTTTTGCAAGGGCTACCCCCAAAACTATATAGAATGGTAATATCCAAAAATATTCAGACGTTGGATTTTGCAGTCCAGGAGGTGGATCGATTGATCGAAGTTGATAGGATTATGGCTAATCACAGTAAAGCAAAAATAAATAGCCTAGGTGATTCAAACACGAGCCTAACCTTCAAGGGTGATCAGGCGTCTCCCAATTTCTTTTTTTAAGGGATAAATCCCCAGTGCCACAAAGAAATAAAACGCAAGAACCCGCTAGGCAGAAAACAGTACGTTTTCAGCCCGTCAAACAATTTAGTTATGAAAATAACCCTACAATAGCAAGATGCTATATTAGTATTCAACCTGGGCACAGCGTGAGGGAGTGCCGTTATGTCCCCAATAGCACACCAAGAATTGCTGTTCGCAGTATGCAAAATTATGGCAACCATTTGTTCGGAAGAACAAGTTTTAGCGCCAGTGTTGCACTAGGCTATAGCCAGGGAAGATGGCGGCAATCAGTACCTTACAACGCGTACCAAACAAATTTGTACAATCCTCCCCCCAATAGACAGATTAGTCACCGATTTGAAAACCCAAATAATCACCAGAGCCAATATAATTCGAGAATGGTATATAGAAATCACGAAAACTTGCCGACGGGAAATGAAAATTTTGCAAGCCAACGGCATTGGCAGTCAGCGCCAGCAAGTGGCACTGACGCAAGACATCCAAGTTACCATAATAATACATGGCGAAGGCAGACAGATGTAAATCAATTAGATATGCCTACGGAATTTCATATGTCTGAATATCCATTGCAGGCAACGACGCATGAAATAAATCCTCAGGGAAACGTTTCAGGCCCCTCAGAAATATAAATTGGACCCAGAGGGTGCCCAGAATATTTAATAGGTCCAAACTGTTAGTAGTACCATCTTGTAGTGATAGTTTTAACAAGTTACCTATATTTAATGATTTTTGTCTAGCAAACGTTTACTTTAAGGCTTTAATTGATAGTGGTGCCACGGCTAATATCATAAGCTCATGCGCATTTAATATGTTGCCTCCGCATATTAGGCAACAAAGAAATTTTAATAATCCCAAATTAACAAGCTTGACAGGACAGAAATTGGATGTAAGAGGTTCAATATACCTAGACGTATAAAGGGATAATAGAACTTTTCCGACAAATTCTATAATATGCAATAACTTTACGTGTGAAGCCATCATCGGCTCAAATTGTTTAAAGTCTAATAGAGTACTATTAGATGTGGCAAACAAAAGGATTGGCTACCCGGCTAAGGTTAGGGAAGGAATTTCTACCTTAACAAATTGCAACAGAGGTGACGAAGACAACGTAACAGTAAATAAAATATCTAGTGGTATAATGTCGCAATCTTTTGAATCTCATGTCTCGCAAGGAGGACATGGCATGGTCAGAAATTTGTTCAATTATTTTGAGAGACATTGCAGAGATGAAGTAAATTTAAACAATAA
Source organism: Artemia sp. Qi Xiang Cuo (assembly GCF_049724085.1). Classification (NCBI taxonomy): domain Eukaryota; kingdom Metazoa; phylum Arthropoda; class Branchiopoda; order Anostraca; family Artemiidae; genus Artemia; species Artemia sp. Qi Xiang Cuo. The sequence continues at coordinate 44,345,815 of NC_142797.1, read as the reverse complement.
GTGTATTGTATCTACAAAAGTAAAAATAGGAGATATGCGACAGTACAGGTCAAACGAAATCAAGAAAATAGTGGAAAAAATTATGGAAAAAAGTAGTGAACCCCAATGCAGTTCAGGCACAGCCAATGTTATTGGCGGATAGCGCCAGCTTAAATTTAATAGACAATGAAAATAAAGAAAAATAATACGGATTCGCGATAAGGAAAACAAAAGTCCCTCCCAAAACGATGCAAAGAATTCAAATATCACAGATGATTGAACCAGTGGATAGCAAATCTGAAATATGGTTTGCGACCCCGTCAAATAAAATTCCTGAAAATCTGCTATGCGAGGAACAGATTATATCTTACGACAAAGGAGAAAGTTTTATTTGGGTAACTAATAACCGCGAAAATGACACAATGACACTAAAAAAGGGGACGTGTTTAGTTCAAATCCAAGTTTTATCGGAGAATGATTTAAATAGATGGGAGAATTCTAAAAGAAACCTAGTTAACGGCATTAAAACCTTAATTAACAAATACCCTATTACTAAATCGGAATTCTTAAACAAATTTGATATAGACCATATTACGGACTTAGACCTTAAAAAAAATTATGAGAATTATTATGGAATTTTAAAGGTGTATTTTACGAATCTGAGAATGACTTCGGACTGATACAGGATTATGAAGACTCAATTTTAAAGACTGGGAATCCTGTAGCGAAACAACCATATCGTGTGCCGTATAAGCACAAAGAATGGTTAAAAAAAAAAAAAATCCATGAATTAGAAAAAAATAAAATTATGCGTCCAAGTATAAGTCCGTATAGTGCACCAGTGATCTTGGTACCAAAAAAGAATGGTGATCTTAGACTGGTACTAGATTATAGAGCACTTAACAAACAAGTAGTAAGCGATAAATTTCCTTTACCAAGAATAGATGAAATTCTTGACCCTATCTCAAGCAAAAACAAAATTTTTACTTCTTTGGATCTTACCCAAGGTTACCACCAAGTGCAAATAGCCGAAAAGGATGTCCATAAAACTGTGTTTTCAACAGCTGAATGTGGTTCATATGAGTATTTAAGAGTACCTTTTGGACTTAAAACAAGTTCAAGCGCGCTGTGTAGACCCTTATTACATCTATTAAGTGATTAAAGAATATCATTTATTTTGTTGATGATGTCATATGTGTGGGAGAAAACGCTGAACTACACTTAGCAACATTAGCTAAGGTATTCGAGAAAATCAGACAGGGCAATTTAAAATGCCGGCCTGAAAAAGTAAATTTATTTCAACCTAAAATTAAATTTTTAGGAGTAGTAGTGACACGAGGAAAGATATTCCCAGACCCCGACAAAATAAAATGTGTTGAAAACCTCAAACCCCCTAGAACTATGAAAGAATTAAGAGGAATTTTAGGTCTTACTGGCTACTTTAGAAAATTCGAGCGCAATTATGCCCAAATTGTGAAACCCCTCACGGAATTAACTAAAGTGAATTCCCATAATGTTACCTGGTCCCAGGAAGATCAAACTTCCCTAGAACGTTTCAAAAAGGCACTCATTTCAGAACCAATATTATCACCTCCTGATTTTGAAAACTGACATTTCGTGGTCACAACCAATGCTAGTCCAAAGGGCATTGGCGCTATTCTTTTGCAAATAATCCCGGTAGAAAAACCCTAATCCTCTAGAGGGAACGCCTAAACAAAAAAAATAGAAAAGTTATATGCTATTCGAGTAGACCCTTGTCAAAAGGCGAAAGCAGTTATTCTGCCACAAACTTAGAATTATTATCTATAATCCACCACTTGGAGAAATTTAGACACTATTTAATCGGTAGAAAATTTATACTACGATCAGACCATAAAAGCTTGCAGTACCAGCGCACATTAAAATACCCACGGGAATTCTAGCTAGATGGATTATGAAAATACAAGATCTAGATTACGAATTTGAATATTTAAAAGGTAAACAAAATGCAGCTTGTGACTTTTTGAGTAGATACCCAGAAAATATTCCGTCGGATGCTGAGGAAAATGAAGTTAACGCTATCAATACTAAGAGCAAACATAAATGTAAGAAAAACAAAGACAATGACACAGTAAAAGAAAATAAAGTTAACTATTGTCCCTTATCTTTAGAAAATAAAAAAAGAAAGCAAAAAAAAGGACGAAATGTGTGTAGCACTTTTTAATTATTTTGTGAATGTCGATGTGCTACCGGATAAATTTAAAACTCTTAGAAAAGAGATAGACAATTTTTACTATGATATTGATGAAGAAATACTATGTAGAATCGTGACTGCTGAGACAAATAGAAACCAAACCTCAATAATACCTGTGTTACCACAAAACTTAATAATACCTGCCTTCAAATATTTTCATTCAGATATAGGTGGACACTTAGGAGTAACGAAAACTTTCTATAAATTAAAACAATATTTTTACGTGCCGTCGGGAATAACCAAACTTAAAGAATTTGTAAGTACATGCGAAGCGTTTAACTTAAGAAAAAATCCCCAAGCTTATCCTAATCCTCCAATGGGAAGAGGCCCGGTAGCAAAATTCCCCTTCGACATTGTCTTATTTGATTTGTATGGAACAAGCTGAGGCTTACCTGTCTCCAACAGAGGCCATACTTGTATTTTTTCAGTAATAGATCATATTTCTGGATTTACTTTTGCAAAAGCATTATAAAGTCAAGGCGCTTACGCCACAAGTAAAGCGTTAGCAAAATTATTTTTAAAATTTGGCATTCCAAATAAGGTTTTATGCGACAACGGAAGCAATTTTGTTTCAAAGGCAACGTAAGATTTAATGACTTTTCTTAACATAGAGTAAATGGTGACATCCCCATATCACCCACAAGCTAATGGTAAAATAGAAAATAGGCATAAAATATTTTCGAACGCATTAAGCATTTATACAAAAGACAATAGGAACGATTGGGATCAATTCTTACCTTATTTAACTAACGTAATCAATACTGCTCATTCAGAAACAATTAAAGAAAATCCATTTTATTTACTTTTTGGTCGTGATTTTAGAGTCCCGTTTGATGAGATTATTGAATCTCAGCAGTATTATAATAACTTGGAAGATTAAAAACAAGAATTCATAAATAGGATGAGGAAAACTTATAAAATAGTTAGGCAAGAGTTAGAAAAATGTAAAACTAACCAAGAGCTAAAAAACCAACCCAAAGTCAAGGGGAGTATAGATTTCAAAATAGGAGATCGCGTATACCTAAGGAACTAGGCAAAAATGGAAGGCAAAAAACTTTCCAACAAATATTCTGGACCGTACAGAATAGTCAAAAAGTACGATAACGATTATACTTTTAAAATGGAGAACCCCGATAGTGGAAGAACTTACAAGGCGCATGTTAGCCGAATAAAAAGAGCCAAATTTCCAGAAAGATGGGTATCACGTCCCTCCTCTCCTGATTCGTCAGATACAGAAAATGAACCTCCTAAATCAAGATTGGCAGAGCTAAAACCCTTTAATTTAAACCAGATTATTTTGAGGATGAGAGTGATGAGGAAAACTTTGAAGAATTTTTAGCTAGGAAAAATCTAGTTATTCCCAAGAAAAAATCCCTAATACCAGTAAGAATTAAAATGCCAAAAGATCCAAAACGTTCATCATCAGAGAGCGCAGGAGAACTAGATTATACGATATCCCCGAAAAACCAATTTTTCCCTGATAGAATTTCAACCCCTTGTCCCCCCAAAAGATTTCCAGACGATATGGTTCCCCCTGCAACACCAATAGAAAGGCCCTTGTCATTGCAGGAAGAATTAAACACAGCTGTAGAAACCCCCGATATTACTTTAAAGAAAACTTCTCCCAAAGATTCAACTAAAACAAATCTGCGAGAAGCTATGGATTTCATAAACTTCCCCATTGAAACGAATCAAAGTACATTTCCTAAAAATCAAACTCCCAAGAATGACCAGCAAGGACAATATCATGATATAATTGTGTCCAAGGTCAAACCTAATCAGTGGACTTCATGGAGAGAAACACTAGTGCAAAGAATGCTCCATCCCCCTGAAGACATGGCATTTAAGCAGTGGAGGAACCCCGCAAAAACTTTTGATTCCTCTCAAAGCTCCCAAGAGTCTTTCAAATCTCCCGAGTTGAAAACTCAAAGCGAAGACTTAGAAGACTTAGCCGCACACGCGACGGAAACAAAATTAAAAGGGCAAGAATATTAAAAAAAAAACAATACAAAAAGTTTGATCTTATTTCGCTATAAAAACCGAAAAAGAAAAACCGCAAGAAGTCGAGGAGAAAGTAACGACACAATCGGGTAGAACGGTTAAAAAACCCGATAGATGGAATTACACTTAATCAGTATAGGATTAAAAGATTTTAATGGATAGGCGACATAAAGGAATAATAATTTAAAAACTTTTAATTTACGAGTAAAAATTATACAATTATAAAAATGCTGTAGATAAATTTTGTTCAACATATGTCAATTCCCGAAAACAAATTCTAATTAAAAAGTAACACTGCATAGGATTAATTCGAATAATTTCCTTTGATACAAAAAGCTATACGTACCATTCCAGTACTAGTTATCCAATCCGGATGAAAGGACCTGTGAAAGGAATTACTAAGCGAGAAATATTCTTACACCTTAGAAATGATATTTGGCTATTTTCTGTTCGAAGGGAAACTGTTGGAACTTTGTGTTTTTATAATAATACAGAAAGAATAGACCCAAGTTACAAAACAGAATTACTGTTACAAAAAGTGGGTACGATAACCATAAAACAAGGATGTCGACTTGTAACTAAAGAGTCAACTGTTCGAACGCCATTAATTACTACGAGCGCAAACATAATAAGTCCCAAAATAATAAATTTCAAGGCAATTAACCTGTCGTACACTATTCCCAATATAGAAAATGAGGAAATGAAAACCTCAATATGGTCCAAAATAGAAAAAAATAAAGGGAGAGTAGAGCTTACAAGAATAAGAGAAGCATTAGATTCCCAGAACCCCCCATTTACAAATGAAGACCAAAGATTAACGTACGTGGACGATAGATACGGATTATTCTCAACCAATTGCTGGTGGAACATACTACTGACCGTATGTTTCGAATTCGCGACTTACCTGACCATAAGAACCTTATTGACTTTAAATTACGGGAAAATCCTGAGACTAAGAAGGCCAAAACCAAGAGAAGAACACGGGAAAATGGCTGAAATGCAGAAGTTAAACCCGGAACCTCATGAGAACGTCTAAGCCAAGAAAAAGGGAAGACATTAGAAAACGATTTGGTATAGAGGTCTCCACTCGTTCTTTCTATGTCTTGTTCCCTCATTGTAAGGTTGTTTACGTAAAACCGTGTGGGTATGACGCTGCAACATGCGTTTCTTAAACAGCACGGACGTGCGTGAACAATGCAGGCATGAAATATGTTGTAAAATTAGACCTCAAACTGAATAATGTAGAGTAGCTTATGTTTAAAGGATTGTTTTAAATCTAAGGGAGAATTAAATAAGCATTGAAGAATTAAATAAGCCTTTTATCGGTGTTTCCTTTCTCAAAACAAATTTGAAGACATCTCTGTTCTAGATTTTCAAATGGGAATTAGATGTATATGAAACCAACATGATAATAATGTCGTTTTATTAAAACCAATGTTATGTAGTAATATCAGTGTATCTTTTTATATTTTATTGTAGGGTAATCTTCCCCCTAAAATGCACCCAATCGTATTGTTTATTATATATTAAGACTACTTGATTTTAAAGAATGTGTGATTCTGCCTCGTTATTTTTATTACAGGAAGTGGATTGACATATTGAATATCAATCATTACAATGAGTTGTCCAGTGCAGATATAACCTAGTAGCATCTATTTTCATCATACCTCAACCAACGAAGAGTACTCACCATAGACTCCAGCCAATTTTCATCCCATCTACGTCTACGAAAATTACATCTACCTTTTGATCGTTGTTTCCTCGACCATGAACCATATTACGTATCAGGTAACATTATATTTGAATCTCAGTATCCAATGCATTATCGAACTATATAATCACATAAATCCTGAGAACCCCATCGACCAGTACAAGATATAAGTACCTAAATATCACCCATGATAATCCTTATGGACACATGAACCATTTGACTGTATATTTATGATATTGGATGATCCCAAAAATTATTTATATGACGCAGATTCACGCGTCGGATCCCTCTCGACCATCTCTCGGAATCCATCCTATCCCCTCTGTGTGGAAAGTTCATATCTCTGTTATCCCATAATATTACGAGAAATTTTCTGAAAAATGGACCTGGAAACCAACCATTGAACTACAGAAACCAAAATTAACCCCAGTGACTAACCCATCAGCGACAATATACCCCTCCCACAAGTTAAAGACAATATGTTGAAGGAGTCACTATAGTTTGTTGTCAAACTAGTCCAGCTCCAAACTTTAGGTCAACCGTGATTAATTAAGGCACACCAATAAAGTTAATAGACGCAAGCCACTAGCTAACGGTTTTACAAGAGATGTTTGATATCTAAAAGCACAAAGGAACAATTTTATATAAGAAATACATTCCCTATGTGCTTAAAAATATCCCAAAAATGATATGCTGAGAAGAAAATAAACGCACTCCCAGTGTTCGACCCCTTAATGATAAGGCACCCTATGAACTATCAAAAAGGAAGTGAGAATGAAATCTGATAGCACATTCCCACACCTGTAGATGGAAGCATCATTTCCCAGTTGACAATTAGACAAAGCTCGTCGTGTGAACACAATCATGCTCGAACTGTTCCATGAAGAAACTATATTGTAAGTGCTTTAAAAATTTTGCCAAGACGAAAGGAGTGAAGGACCATAATTTACAACAGAAGGATTGAGTACGCTAAAGACACTGGAAGGTGATGAAATAGGTATGAATTTACAGATGTTACTTCTTAATAACTTTGATAACTCAAAAATCCCAATATCCTATCATTAACGTTGCGTAGCAAACATCCCCAGTGAAAGTGTTCTAATGTTACCAGTGAACATGGTAAACCCAATATTGTGTGTTTTAAATCGTTCTTATATGTAGTGTTGGATGTTCATATAGTGCTATGTGTAGCGTTCTCGTGATAATCATTTAAATTAGCTTAAATAGATAGCAGTATGCCCTATAGTCAGCAAAATCAAAACAAAAACTTGTAAATGGTGAATTCTCAAAAAAATATCTTGTGTAAAGGTAGAATAGCCCCAACCTTGTTGGAAATGTAAAAGTAATCAATGTTAGATGTAGAAAAAAAATATTTAGTATAGTAGCTAGGCTAGAACCATGAATAATCTTAGTCTGTTAGATGAATTTTAGATAGGGATGTAGAATAAAATAAGAAAAGTAATAGAGAAAACTTTTAGCACTCCTGATTAAGCCAAAATAAAAATATGAAATAAAACAATGTCAATCAAAATTATGTAGAATAAATAGTTAATAAATTGCGAATATTTCAAAAGCCCAAAGGCAAACAAGTCCTAATCATGGGACGTCATTAAATAATGGAAAGGGTAATATGTACCGTGAGTAAAATATGATATATTTAAAATACATAAAAATAAAGTTCCTTCTTTCTAAAGATAATTCCGACTTCCTCTAATTAAGTTTAAATCTAGTTTCAAAAAAAGAAAAGTCCTTAATCAGCAAAGAGAAAAATTGCATTTTAGCCTCAGACAAAGAACAGCGCTATCCAGTTTTGGATTTCGCTAAGATAGTGGGCAATAAAAAAGATGCTACACACAATGTTTCTCAGGAAGTTTAAATTATAAGAGCGGTGTGAACGTTTGAATCATCAGAAATATTTAAAACAATTTATTTGACGAAGGGTTCGCATCCTTGGGCCACTTGGGCCAATTGTGAGTCAGCTCTTAGAGCGATGGACAAAAGCTATATTTTATAGTGTGGAAAAAGTGCTGTTTTGGAGGATTAGTAAATCAGATTCAAGATTATTAAGATGAGAATTATTTCGGCATTCCGGCATTGCAACTCAGTCATTATTATTATCTCTGCTCCTATTTGTCGTCAATTGAAGTGAACATTGCTGTACACCTAAAATAAATCTATTTACAATAGATTACAATAAGTAAGTTACAATAAATCTATTGCTTTTCTATTTGTGTTTATTTTATTTTATATGTCTGTATCTAGTCAAACGACAGGTAATTAGTTCGTATGCCTCCAAGGTAGCGCTCCCAGGGATCTGATTTCTACATACTATATCAGGTAATTGATTTTGAGATAACCCAAGGAAAGGAGGTTACATTTATATAATTACATATTTTATTTTCTCGCTTTCTGCGAGTGGTTCGATCGATACACTGCCTTAAATTATAATATTACATATGGTGCAGTCCTTAGCACTATAAGTGGCTCTATTGGAGAACTTAGAAGGTGTAAGTGCACAGCTTTAAAGCTTAAGATTACAATTGACGCGGTCAATATTTATGACCACAATTAAGCCCAGTCCCTTTTGTGTGTGTTTGTGTGTGTTTTTGTGTGTGTGTCTGTTTTGTGTGTGTGTGTTTGTGTCTGTGTTTGTGTGTGTGTGTGTTTGTGTGTGTGTGTTTGTGTGTGTGTATTTGTGTGTGTGTGTGTGTGTTTTTGTGTGTGTATTTGTTTTTGTGCATGTTTGTGTTTGTGTGTGTCTTTTTGTGTGTGTGTTTGTGTATTTTTGTTTGTGTGTTTTTGTGTTTTTGTGTGTGTATGTGTGTGCTTTTTTGAGTTTGTTTTTTTGTGTGTTTTTGTGTTTTTGTGTGTGTTTTTGTGTGTGTGTTTTTGTTTTTGTTTGTGTGTGTTTGTGTTGTTTTTTTTTCGTTTGTTTGTTTGTGTGTTTTTGTTTTTGTGTTTGTGTGTGTGTTTGTGTGTGTGTGTTTGTGTGTGTGTGTGTGTTTGTGTGTAGTTTTTGTGTTTGTGTGTGTGCGTGTGTGTGTGTGTGTGTGTGTATTTGTTTGTTTGTTTGTGTTTGTTTGTGTGTTTGTTTGTGTGTTTGTTTTGTGTGTGTGTGTGTTTGTGTGTATTATTGTGTGTGTGTTTTTTTTTGTGTGTATGTTTGTTTTTGTGTGTGTGTGTGTTTGTGTGTGTGTGTGTGTTTGTGTGTGTATGTGTTTGTGTGTATGTTTCTGTGTTTGTTTGTGTATTTCTGTGTTTTTTTGTTTTTTTGTTTTTGTGTGTTTGTTTGTTTGTGTGTTTTTGTTTGTTTGTTCGTTCGTGTGTTTGTTAGTGTGGTATTGTGTGTGTTTTTGTTTTTTTGTGTGTGTGTGTGTTTGTGTTTGTGTGTGTGTGTTTGTGTGTGTCTGTGTGTGTTTGTTTGTGTGTTTTTTTGTGTTTTTGTGTTTGTATGTGTGTATGTTTGTGTTTGTGTGTGTTTGTGTGTGTGTGTTTGTGTGTGTATGTTTGTGTGTGACATTCTGAAGATGTTTCGAAGTTCATTTTAGATTTTTTTTTTGTTGAAATATAAGACTGGGAATATTTCAGTAGTGTTTTGTCGTGGTTTACCATATTACTGTTACATTCTGAAGATGTTTCAAAGGTCATTTTGAATTTTTTATTTTGTTTAAATGTGTGTGTGTGTGTGTGTGTGTGTGTGTGTGTGTTTTTGTTTGTGTGTGTATGTTTATATTTGTGTTTTTGTTTTTTTGTTTGTCTGTTTGTTTGTGTGTGTGTGTTTTTTTGTTTGTGTGTGTCTGTTTGTGTGTGTATGTGTGTGTGTTTGTGTGTGCGTTTTTGTGTGTGTGTTTGTGTTTGTGTGTGTGTTTGTGTGTGTGTGTTTGTATTTGTGTGTGTGTTCGTTTGTTTGTGTGTGTGTGTGTGTTTGTTTCTGTGTGTGTGCTTGTGTGTGTGTGTGTGAGTTTTTGTGTGCTTGTTTGTATGTGCATGTTTGTGTGTTTTTGAGTGCGTTTGTTTGTGTGTGTATGTTTGTGTGTGTGTATGTTTGTTTGTGTCTGTGCTTTTGTGAGTGTTTGTTTAGGTTTGTGTTTTTCTCTTTGTTTGTTTGTGTATGTGTGTGTTTCTATTTGTGTGTATGTTTGTGTTTTTTTGTGTATATGTGTGTTTGTGTGAATGTTTTTGTGTATGTTTATTTTTGTTTGTATGTTTATTTGTGTGTGTGTGTGTTTGTGTGTTTATGTTTGTGTGTTTGTGTGTTTGTGTGTTTTTGTGTTTTTGTGTTTGTGTGTGTGTGTTTGTTTGTCTGTTTTTGTGTGCGTGTGTTTGTTTTTGTGTGTGTGTGTTTGTGTGTGTGTGTGTTTGTGTGTGTGTGTGTTTGTGTTTGTGTGTGTGTGTTGTGTTTGTGGTTGTTTTTGTGTGTGTGTGTTTGTGTGTTTGTTTGTGTGTGTGACATTCTGAAGATGTTTCAAAGTTAAGTTTGGATTTTTTGTTCGTTGACATTTAAGAGTTGGAATATTTCAGTAGTGTTTCGTCGTGGATTACAATATCATTGTTACATTTTCTTGCTCTCTCAAAGTACATTTTTGATTTTTTTCTTGGAAATGAAATAGTTGGATTATTTCAAAATTGTTTTGTCGTTTTTTACCTTGGCACTGTTACATTCTGAAGATGTTTTAAAGTTCATTTTAGATATTTTAGTCCTTGAAATGTAAGAGTTGGAATATTTCAGTAGTGTTTGTTGTGGTTTATCTAGTCACTGTTACATTCTCTTGATTTTTCAAATTTAATTTTTGATTTTTTTTTTCGTTCAAATGATACAGTTGGATTATTTCAATAGTGTTTTGTCGTGGTTTACCATGTAATTGTTACATTCTCTTGATGTTTCAAAGTTCATTTAGGATTTGTTTTTCGTTGAAATGTTAGAGTTGGAATATTTCAGTAGTGTTTTGTTGTGGTTTACCTTGTCACTGGTACATTCTCTTGATGTTTCACAGTTCATTTTAGATCTTTTTCGTTGAAATGCAAGAGTTGGTATATTTCAGTAGTGTTTCGTCGTGGTTTACCATGTCACTGTTACATTCTGAAGATGTTTCAAAATTCAATTTGGATTTTTTTTTTTTGAAATGTAAGAATTGATATATTCTTATTGATATGAATATTGATATATTCAACCCCCTGCTAAAAGATAGCAGGGGGTTGGGGAGGAGGGGGGGGTTAATGGCAGGAGTTGGGGGGAGGAAGCTGGGAGAGGGGGTCCTTGGGTTGGGGTAGGGGACCTTACAACACTGTTCAAATGGTAGTTGTGTATTATACCGAACACAGTTGAGAATCGCCCAAATAAAAAAAAATATGTATTCATCAATATTCCTTTTGTTAGAATACATGGTTGTATTTAAAATACCAATTTTGAACTGAGAAAATAACTCATCGTCAGAGTTTTTATACCCGTGTTCAAGGTTAAACATAAAACAACCACGCCTAACAAATTTGCTTAACAGACAGAATTTCGTAACTGCCTACCAGGAAATGAATCACCATACCATGAAAACAGACAGGACTTTGAACAGAAACATGATATTTAACACCAAAACCATGGTTTCGTGAACAGCACGAATTTTCATGGTATGGTGATTCTGATTACAGCATAAAAAAAAAACAACCAAAGATATGAATTTTTAAGGCATGATGATTTCTATCAGTCTGTTATCTTAGATTAACACAGAAAGGGAGTACTTTCTGCTTGTATGGCGGGGGGACTCTCTTGTTGTAAGCATTGACCTATTACTACTAGTGTAACTAATCAACCAGGGTGTAGTTTTCTTAGCATTAAGAATTGTTGGTCTAATAAATTACTTTTATGTTTGTTTGTTTTAATAATTTATGTTTATTTTATTTTTATACATATATATTATTGTTTTCTTATTTTTTTAAGTTGTAAGCTTAGCCTTATATTTGTTGCAAGTGACATGAAATATCCTTAAATTATGTATATTCCAAACGGACTTTGATAGATCTCAAACACGGTTATTGAAAAATGAATTCAAAGTGTATCCCTATATTTGAACCCCTATATTGCAATATTTCGTTTTTAAACAGCCAGCTCGAATACCCTTGAAATCAAACCTTTTTTTAGTTAATTTTGTTTCAAACAGAGAAAACGCTCAAAATTACAAGTTTGCTTTTACAAGTTGTGTGTCTTGCTGCTCATTAGTCACAGTGACCTTTCCCACTCATAGAATGAAGGATAAAAAATTATAATAATAATCTGTATAATAGTTGCCCTTATATCAAACAGTTCGTAGTAAAGAACTGTAAGTAAGGAGCGACCCTGTTCAATAGTAACCGAAACTATAAAAAAGGAATTTTGATACCAATAGATACATCAAAAGAATCAGATTCTTATGCTGATTTCAAACATATAAGTTTCGTTAAGTTTAGTTTTGCTCATCAAAAGTTACGTGCCTGAGAAAATTTGCTTTATTTTCGAAAAAAAGGGTAGATACACTCTAAAAGTCATAGAAACTTAATGAAAATCACGCCATCAGGTTCAGCGTATCAGAGAACCCTACTGTAGAGGTTTCGAGCTCCTATCTGCAAAAATGGGGAATTTTGTATTTTTTGCCAGAAGAAAGATCACGAACGTATGTTTATATGTTTGTTTGTTTTCTTTTGTTTGTTTTTTTTTCCCAGGGGAGATCGTATTGACCCAGTAGTACTAGAATATCTCCGGAGGGCTCATTGGAACAGAAATTAAAAGTTGTAGCGCCTTTTTTAAGTGACCAAAAATAGAGGGAAACTAGGCCCCCTCCCACGCTCATTGTTTTTCCAAAGAATTTCGATCAAAATTTTGATATAGCCATTTTGTTCAGCATGGTCAAAAAAATAATAGCTGTGTCTTTGAGGATGACTCAATCCCCCACAGTCCCCGGTGGAAGGGCTGCAAGTTATTAACTTTGCCCAATGTTTACATATAGCGTAGCGTTGGTTATTGGGAAGTATACAGACGTTTTCAGGGAGTATTTTTTTCTGGTTGTGGGGGAGGGGTGGATTGGGGGTTACGTGAGAGGATATATCCATGGAGGAAACTTTCTTGGGGGAAGGGACATTGCTATTAAGGAGGAACCGAATTTCCCAGCATTATTTAAAAACGATCAGAAATTAAATAAAAAAAAGTTTTCAACTGAAAAACTTTTCAACTGAAAACTTTCCAACATCAAATCTTAAAACGAACAGAAATTGTTACGTATATGATTGGGTTCGCCCACTAGGCAATACCTCGCTCCTATACGCTAAAGTTTGATTAGTACTTTCACAAGAGCTATGTATTCTAATTAACGGTCTTTATGATTAAGGGGCCATTCTTAAAGAATTGGAAAAAAATTCGAACTGTAGCCTAAAGAGCGAGGTATTGACTAAGAGGGCGAACTCCCCTAATATACGTAATAGAAATATACGAATATAGAAGTTCGTTACGTAAGTTAATTCGTAAGTTACATATATTTATTACTAATAAAAACGTTCGTAAATAAAATTAAACAACTTTCGAGATAGCCATTTAGCCAAAAAAGTCAAATTAATATACAAATTTCGTTTTAATTATTCATGTACGGTTAGCCAAAACT